>NC_088219.1:11653061-11888061 GCF_036934945.1 Oncorhynchus masou masou | reverse complement strand
GCTTTTGGGAGAAATGAAGACATAATGGCTTTTTTCTTGTTTATCAGAGTGATAAGGAATAGGAGAAGCTTCCCGAGGAAGAAAAGTTAACTTGATGTTTACAACAGAATGGATTCTCAGCACCTTCATGTACAAAACAGTGATTGTCATTGATTGTAATTGTATCATGATTGTATCAATGTAGCTCAATTCTGGCAGCTGTGGGGAAAACAATGTGTCAACCAGATTTAAACTGCAACTTGGGAGTATCTACGATATATACAATTATTTGTGCCTATATTCAGTAGCATTTATGACTTTTAGTTTCCCAACTTGGTGACAACAATGAATTGTATGATTTTACCAGCCAACTTGTAGCTAAGGCCTGAACATATGTGTTCCTTACTATATATTGGGCCAAAATGATTTTTATCAGAGGTACTGGATTAAGTATTTTTAAGCGTATCAAGAGACACTAAATGTGCTGTTCCTTTTACACAAATAGGACATCTTTATTGTTTCACTTGATCACCATAATGTACAGTATATCAGTTATTGTTAATCTGTTTTGGCTTACTGATGTTATGTAGTTGTTGACCAAACTGTTAACTGTCTCTACTGAATAGACAGAGTTCACATATATAACAGGGAGAGCGTATCGTATGACTTTGGTTTCTCATTCATTTCAGCAGGACAGTCCAAACCCAACAAATAAAACTGTCAATATATAATTGTTCAACGTTATGTCTGACAGATTATACACCTAGAGTGATGAATAGTCTGATGTTGAGTGATGAATAGTCTGATGTTGAGTGATGAATAGTATGATGTTTGTCACATGTGCTCCCTCTCCGGCCTGTAGGTCACCAGGCTGCTCGTTATGGCTCACACCTGTCACCATCGTTACGCGGACCTGCGCGTCATCAGACTCACCTGGACTCCATCACCTCCCTGATTACCTTCCCTATATATTTCACTCCCTTTGGTTCCTTCCCCAGGCGTTATTGTTTCTGTTCCAGTGTTAAGTCTGTGTGTTGTTAGTGTTTCTTATTTTGTGTTATGTTGTTTATTTATTAAAACACTCACTCCCTGATCTTGCTTCCCGACTCTCGGCTCACATTGTTACAATGTCGAGTGGTGAATAGTACGATGTTGACCGACTCTATCTTACCGTTCATATCTTTGCATCTGATTCAGCATGATAAACAAAGCATCTTGGCCCTTTCTGCTTTCTCTCAGTCACAGTAGACTGAGCTGTGACTTTCTCGCTGTTCCTGTCTTTGGGATAGATTTATGGTTGATTTGTTTATCATAAGAGGTTGGGTTTTGTTTCTGAGATGTGTGTTGCTTTGTGTTTCAGGGCAGTGTAAGGGAGATAGGTCAGCGTTCTGTCGTATGGAGGTGCTGAACAGGTATTGCTCCAACCGTGGGTACAGACAGATGTGCTGCAAGTCCTGCAGCGAGGGAAACTTCACCAGTACGGGCCAGACCTTCACCAGTACGGGCCAGACCTTCACCAGTACGGGCCAGACCTTCACCACTGGGCCCTGGAGGTATACCACACTACCTGCTCCCACCCCCACCAATCGCTCCTGCTCAACAACCCCCACAACAACCCTCACACCCAAACCCTCCACCGAGCTTTATACCACTGACTTTGCTTATGTCGACTATGCCGATTATGAGGAGTATACAACCAGAACCAACGATCACAACACAGCGAGAAAATATAGCCCTACCACCATCCCTGTGTTAACCACCAGACGCCCCAGAAGAACTACCACCGCTTTGGTTACCTCCAGGAGTCCTACATCTCTCCCCACCACCACTGAGGAGACCACAGATCCCGGCACCACCGTCACCATCATTCAACCCACCACAGAACCCACCACAGTCCCCACCAGTCAGGGCCCATCGACTCTCAGAACTACAAATGTTCCCAAATCCATCACGTCCACCACAGCTTGGGTTGATGTTATTAAGTCCTGGACAACCCTAGCTCCATCCACTTCCAGACCTAAAGTAGACAAGAGATGGAAAACCATTCCAACACAGCGTAGGGTCAGTGTGATACACATGCTCTCCACCATACCCCCCCACAGGACAGAGGACAAGAGAGAGAACAACTGGCTGGAGGTGCCGTACAGGATCGTTGGTGTAGACAATGATGTCTCTCAAAACCACTTTGTTCCTAGAAGACGGCCTCCATTCCGAGAAATGACACGGAACAAAAGAATACAAGAGCTCCTAGCTGAGAAAAGGAGGCAAGACTTACTCCTCAAACGAGCCAAAAGAGAACCGGGACATTGATAGTCAGGCAACCTTTGATTCCCTTAGACTTTAGCACATCCCAAAGCTATGCTACGGAGATTTTCCTGTTGAATGTTGCATTAGACATTTTACAGACACTCTTATCCAGAGCAATTAGGCTTAAGTGCCTTGCTCAAGGACACATCAACAGATTTTTCACCTCGTCGGCCCGGGGATTCAAACCAGCAACCTTTCGGTTACTGGCACAACGCTCTTAACCGCTAGACTACCTGCCACCAATGTGTGACATAATCATGCTATAATGAAACCACTCATTCCAGATCAGAGCCTGTCGGTCATGTAAAAATGTATTGATCATCTTAAAGATGGGAAATGGGCCTGCTTTGCTTTTTTATCCAATGAGGAAAGGGGATAGAAATGAAAGAAAATGTACAAAACTGACACAAATTGAGAAATGAATACGAACTAGTTTTCTGTAAATCCACTCTCTTGAGCGTTAATTGCACATTTGTACTCGCTGCTTGGTAATAAATATAAATTTAATAGTTTGTTATGCTTTGATGTCAATACATATTGTTTATTTGTTTAGATTGTAAACAATTAATACATGACTTATTTAACAGCACTTGTGATAAGGAAGGAAGTCGCTGTTGTCAGTAGCAGGTTCAAAAATGGTTTGTGAATACATTTGTGTATATTTGTTTTTACAAAACTTTTAATACTATTATAGTAATGGTATGCACCCTATTGAAACCATAATCATATCCAAACTGTATAAGGCTAGCTTACACTATCTGTACATTCCGCCCTTTCAATACCAACACACAGCACATGATGTCCAAGGCAAAATGTAAATATGACTCAAATTTTATTTGTAATATTTATTGAACTGTCTGTTAAATGATTTATGCTTTTCACGCGCAGGTGCATGAGGCATGTGCTCATAGGATCAGCAGCCATACAATCACTATGAAGTATTCTAACACATTGGTAAATGGAAACAACATAAGCTGTACGTTTTCATACCTGGTAATCTGATCATTTAATAAAACTGCAATTGAAAAATAATACTGTTGTCCTCCTTTGACATTTGAACTGTGTTGAGAATGTTAAAAAAAGTGATATACACATAATGAAGATTGCAATATGAATTAAATTAAATCTATTTTCAGTAATGTAGGGTAGGCCTGCAACAGCCAACCATCTCTAGCTTCCTCAGTGGTAATGATGTGCAGTCGAGAACTAGACTGTCTATGATGATGAACAACATGGTGTCCACAGGGTGGCACTAAATGACTGATGTTCATCTAGTAGTAGATATTTCATGATGTAGGTCATATATTGTATAGGATAATAATAACAACAATAGTATTAATTATAAATATAATAATTTATAATAATAAATATATAATAATTATACATATAATCATTACTAATATAATAATGATAAATAAAAAAATATAAATATAATAATTATAAATATAATAATAGGGAATTCTCAAGTTGCGCAGCGGACTAAGGTACTGCATCACAGTGCTTGAGGCGCCACTAGAGACCCGGGTTCGATTCCTGGCTGTGTCACAGCCGGCCTTGACCGGGAAACCCATAAGGCAGCACACAATTGGCCCAGCATCGCCCGGGTTAGGGGAGGGTTTGGCTGGCTGTGATATCCTTGTCCCGTCGCGCTCTAGCAACTCCTTGTGGCGGGTCGGGTGCCTGTGGTCGCCAGTTGTATGGCGTTTCCTCCAACACATTGGTGCGGCTGGCTTACGGGTTAAGTGAGCAGTGTGTCAAGAAGCAGTGCGGCTTGGCAGGGTCTTGTTTCGGAGGTCACATGGCTCTAGTAATAATTATCTAAGAATAATACTAGTAATACATATAATAATAATAATAAATATAATAATAATAATGAATATAATAATAATAATGAATATAATAATAATAATGAATATAATAATAATAATAATAGTAATACATATAATAATAATAGTAATAAATATAATAATAATAATAAATATAATAATAATAATGAATAGAATAATAATAATGAATATAAAATAATAATAATGAATATAATAATAATAATAATAATAATATAATAATAATAACAATAATAAATAATATAATAATAATAATAATAAATATAATAATAATAAATATAATAATGAATATAATAATAATAATAATAGTAATACATAAATAATAATAGTACTAAATATAATAATAATATAATAATATATAATAATAATAGTAATAAATATAATAATAATAATAATGAATATAATAATAATAATAATAATAATAGTAATAAATATAATAATAATAATAATAATAAATATAATAATAATAATAATAATAATAGTAATAAATATAATAATAAATATAATAATAATAGTGATAAATATAATAATAATAATGAATATAATAATAATAATAATAGTAATGAATATAATAATAATAATAATAGTAATAAATATAATAATAATAATGAATATAATAATAATAATAATAGTAATACATATAATAATAGTAATAAATATAATAATAATAATGAATATATAATAATAATACATCTAATAATAATAGTAATAAATATAATAATAATAATAAAATAATAATAATGAATATAATAATAAGAATAATAATAATGAATATAATAATAATAATAATAGTAATACATATAATAATAATAATAATAATAAATATTATAATAATAATAAATATAATAAGAATTATAATACATCTAATAATAATAATAGTAGTACATATAATAATAATATAGGCTCCACATGGAAAGTAAAATATTTTATATGGGCTATTATGTGTAACTATGTGGATTGTTTTGTGTTTCAGACGGGTCCAGCCATGTGTTTTTGTTGGTTGTTGTTTGTATTGATGTTTGTGTTGTTGTTTGTGAGCAAACAGCTGGAGGCTGTTTTTATGGAATGGTCTGCCTAGCCATGTGAGAGACGCAGACTCTGTCTCAACCTTTAAGTCTTTATTGAAGACTCATATCTTCAGTAGGTCCTATGATTGAGTGTAGTCTGGCCCAGGAGTGTGGAGATGAACGGAAAGGCACTGGAGCAACGAACCGCCCTTGCTGTCTCTGCCTGGCCAGTTCCCCTCTCTCCACTGGGATTCTCTGCCTCTAACCCTAACCCTTACAGGGGTTGAGTCACTGGCTTACTGGTGCTCTTTCATGCCGTCCCTAGCAGGGGTGCGTCACTTGAGTGGGTTGAGTCACTGACGTGATCTTCCTGTCTGGGTTGGCGCCCCCCCTTGGGCTGTGCCGTGGCTGAGATCTTTGTGGGCTATATCGGCCTTGTCTTAGTAAGTTGGTGGTTGAAGATATCCCTCTAGTGGTGTGGGGGCTGTGCTTTGGCAAAGTGGGTGGGGTTATATCCTGCCTGTTTGGCCCTGTCAGGGGATATCATCGGATGGAGCCACAGTGTCTCCCGACCCCTCCTGTCTCAGCCTCCAGTATTTATGCTGCAGTAGTTTATGTGTCGGGGGGCTAGGGTCAGTTTGTTATATCTGGAGTATTTATCCTGTCTTATCCGGTGTCCTGTGTGAATTTAAGTATGCTCTCTCTAATTCTCTCTCTTTCTTTCTTTCTTTCTTTCTCTCTTTCTTTCTTTCTCTCTTTCTTTCTTTCTTTCTTTCTCTCTTTCTTTCTTTCTTTCTTTCACTCTCTCGGGGTACCGGAGCCCTAGGACCGTGCATCAGGACTACCTGGCCTGATGACTCCTTGCTGTCCCTAGTCCACCTGGCCGTGCTGCTGCTCCAGTTTCAACTGTTCTGCCTGCGGCTATGGAACCCTGACCTGTTCACCGGATGTGCTACCTGTCCCAGACCTGCTGTTTTCAACTCTCTAGAGACAGCAGGAGCGGTAGAGATACTCTGAATGATCGGCTATGAAAGCCAACTGACATTTACTCCTGAGGTGCTGACCTGTTGCACCCTCGACATCCACTGTGATTATTATTATTTGACCCTGCTGGTCATCTATGAACATTTGAACATCTTGGCCATGTTCTGTTATAATCTCCACCCGGCACAGCCAGAAGAGGACTGGCTACCCCTCTTAGCCTTGTTCCTCTCTAGGTTTCTTCCTAGGTTCTGGCCTTTCGAGGGAGTTTTTCCTAGTCACCGTGCTTCTACACCTGCGTTGCTTGATGTTTGGGGTTTTAGGCTGGGTTTCTGTACAGCACTTTGAGATATCAGCTGATGTAAGAAGCGCTTTATAAACAAATTTGATTTAATTTGATTTGTATTGTTGTTTGTGTTATTGTTTGCGTTGCTGTTTGTGAGCTGATGTCCAATTATCTAAGGGTTACAACTGGTTGACGTTTTCATCCTTCTACAAAATGCTGTGCAGGCCGGGCTATTCATCTACCAGACTGTCTGTGAAATAGAGACTGAAGGATCACATTGGCCAGGCCTAGAATTCTATTATGTTCCATCCTCACATTCATTTCATTGTCATTAATGGCTTCCCTTTTTTCTGTGGAAAATTCTTCATTGTTCTTGATGAGTAAGGAAAATGTTTATGGTGTGTCCCAATATGTATCCACAAAACATTATGGAATATAAATCAAGCACGATTTATCTGTAGAATCATAACTTGAATAATTCAGTATGTGTTCCCAGTTTGGATAGGAAGCAGTACTGCAACTTTAATGATTTCTGTGACTTTGCTTCCTCTCCTCAGACTGACTGTTTTGACATGCTTTTAGTACGAACCCGTTAATAATTTAACACGGAAATTGATGGTAAATGCTTTTGAATATGTACACTAAAGCAAGGAGACTTTCGCAAGTGAATAATGTTCAGGTGTTAAAGCGAGAATCCTTAATTTCAACAATAACAAAGTGTACACCCCGCCTCTGTTTTGGTAAAAAGCTCAGGGTTTGCCTTGGAGCTATGGATGCAAGGACTGACCATCCATGATATCAACGTTATAGTTTAAACAGTGTTTTGAGGCTCTACAGTGTTCATTAAAATGTACATTGTTTATTAACATTGAGTCTCATAGCAAAGGGTCTGAATACTTACACTACCGGTCAATAAGGTGAAGAGACTTGCTTGGTCCAAGAAACATGCAATGGACTTCAGACCGGTGGAAATGCAGAGTAGGTGATCAGATTATCACTGCATGTGTGGTTCCCACCATGAAGTTTGGAGGAGGAAGGGGAGATGGTGTGGGGTGCTTTGCTGGTGACTGTGATGTATTTAGAATTCAAGGCACACTTAACCAGCATGGCTACCACAGCATTCTGCAGTGATATGCCATCTGGTCTTCGCTTCTTGGGACTATCATTTGTTTTTCAACAGGGCAATGACCCAACTCACCTCCAGGCTGTGTAAGGGCTATGTGACCAAGAAGGTTAGTGATGAAGTGATGCATCAGATGCCCTGGCCTCCATAATCACCTGACCTCAATGTTTAATATGAGTCTGGAAGGAGAGTTTACAGTCTAGCCAGACACCTAGGTACTCATAGATGTCCACATATTCTAGGTCGGAACCATCCAGGGTGGTGATGCTAGCCGGGCGTGCGGGTGCAGGCAGCGAACGGTTGAAAAGCATGCATTTGGTTTTACTCGCGTTTAAGAGCAGTTGGAGGCCACGGAAGGAGTGTTGTATGGCATTGACGCTCGTTTGGAGTTTAGATTGCACAGTGTCCAAGGAAGGGCCAGAAGTATACAGAATGGTGTCGTCTGCGTAGAGGTGGATCAGGGGATCGCCCGCAGCAAGAGCAACATCATTGATATATACAGAGAAAAGATTCGGCCCGAGAGTTGAACCCTGTGGCACCCCCATAGAGACTGCCAGAGGACCGGACAACATGCCCTCCGATTTGACACACTGAACTCTGTCTGCAAAGTAGTTGGTGAACAAGGCAAGGCAGTCATTAGAAAAACCGAGGCTACTGAGTCTGCCGATAAGAATATGGTGATTGACAGAGTCGAAAGCCTTGGCCAGGTCGATGAAGACGGCTGCACAGTACTGTCTTTTATCGATGGCGGTTATGATATCTTTTAGTACCTTGAGCGTGGCTGAGGTGTACCCGTGACCGGCTCGGAAACCAGATTGCACAGCGGAGAAGGTACGGTGGGATTCGAGATGGTCAGTGATCTGTTTGTTGACTAGGCTTTCGAAGACCTTAGATAGGAAGGGCAGGATGGATACAGGTCTGTAACAGTTTGGGTCCAGGGTGTCTCCCCCTTTGAAGAGGGGGATGACTGCGGCAGCTTTCCAATCCTTGGGGATCTCAGATGATATGAAAGAGAGGTTGAACAGGCTGGTAATAGGGGTTGCGACAATGGCGGCGGATAGTATCTAATCATGTATAGAGTTTTGATGGAATTTTGTTGTGTTTGTTTGTGGAAAGCATGACATCCAGCAGGTGTTATTTTAATCTTAATCTTCAGCCCTATGCTGTCTGTCTACAAGTCTAAAATTATTGTATTCATGCTTATGGTGAGTCTCACTGCTATTCTTATTTTGCCTGTTACATTCCCTTTGAGGGATGTTTGGTAAACCTTTACTTGGATAGTCCCAAGTAGATGTTCAGTAGATGTTCAGTAGATGTTCAGTAGATGTTTTAGATAGATATTCTGTAGATGTTTTAGTAGATGTTTTAGTAGATGTTCAGTAGATATTTTAGTAGATGTTCAGTAGATGTTCAGTAGATGTTTTAGTAGATGTTCAATAGATGTTCAGTATATGCTCAGTAGATGTTTTAGTAGATGTTTTAGTAGATGTTTTAGTAGATGTTCAGTAGATGTTTTAGTAGATGTTCAGTAGATGTTTTAGTAGATGTTTTAGTAGATGTTTTAGTAGATGTTCAGTAGATGTTTTAGTAGATGTTTAGTAGATGTTCAGTAGATGTTCAGTAGATGTTTTAGTAGATGTTCAGTAGATGTTCAGGGCTGAGTAGAATAGGGCTGAGCCATATTGCATCTCTGCCCTGTGTTGAATGCTAGGGCCCATTAACCTCTCCTCCTCACAATATCTCTCCTCTCCTCCTCACAATATCTCTCCTCCTCACAATATCTCTCCTCTCCTCCTCATGATATCTCTCCTCCTCAATATCTCTCCTCCTCATGATATCTCTCCTCTCCTCCTCATGATATCTCTCCTCCTCATGATATCTCTCCTCCTCATGATATCTCTCCTCCTCATGATATCTCTCCTCTCCTCCTCATGATATTTCTCCTCCTCATGATATCTCTCCTCTCCTCCTCATGATATTTCTCCTCCTCATGATATCTCTCCTCTCCTCCTCATGATATTTCTCCTCCTCATGATATCTCTCCTCTCCTCCTCACAATATCTCTCCTCCTCATGATATCTCTCCTCTCCTCCTCATGATATCTCTCCTCCTCATGATATCTCTCCTCTCCTCCTCATGATATCTCTCCTCCTCATGATATCTCTCCTCACGATATCTCTCCTCCTCACAATATCTCTCCTCCTCACGATATCTCTCCTTCTCGTGATGTCTCTCCTCCTCTCTAAATGCAGCCTCTTTCCTCCTCTTCCTCCCTTGTCTAACCTCCTCTTCTTCTCTCTATTCATCTCCCCCACTCCTTGTTTCTCCTACACTGTACATTCATAAAATCAATTTTGCACATGATTATGCTCAGCCACAGAATGGGATGGAGGTGCTATTTTTAGTCGGCCAAGGGAGGAGAGGGAGAGCAGGGAAGCGAGAGAGAAAAGGGGGTGGGGACAAGTCATTATTTTCGTGATGTAGCTATAGCTGCGGAGAGATTGGAGATCACCAGTTGGTTGGAGGCAGCCTGGCTAGAGGCAGCTTGGTAGGAGATCACCAGTTGGTTGGAGGCAGCTTGGCTAGAGGCAGCTTGGTTGGAGATCACCAGTTGGTTGGAGGCAGCTTGGCTGGAGGCAGCTTGGTTGGAGATCACCAGTTGGTTGGAGGCAGCTTGGCTGGAGGCAGCTTGGTTGGAGATCACCAGTTGGTTGGAGGCAGCTTGGCTAGAGGCGGAGAAAGGGGTTAGAGCAGGCAACGGAGACGAGCAAACGACACCACCTGAAAGACAGATAAGACACAGGTAAGAAGCTCTGCTATATTCTACATAGAACAGGCAAAGCCAGCCCCCTGGACTGATAGCTATACAAATTGATGGTACGTGCACTGAGGAAATGAAATGGTTATATCAGAGCATGCATGGCCAAGCAATAACTACACTGGCATCTTCTGTTAAAATAGACACACTGATGCTCTATGGATTTTTGTTATATATATATATACATGTTTAAAATGTAATTAATTCAAGTATGTGGGATCTGTAAAGCAGATGTACGTCATTGGAGATGAGATTATGTAATAGGGATTTGGTTTGTTATGCACTCAGTCCCCTGCCTAATGTAGGTGAGTAACACTGGCTGGCTGTTCATTTTCCAGTCTGTCTTCTTCACCACTGTTCCTGAGACATAATGAGTTGTTCCTGAGACAACATTAGGAGGATAGGGAGGGAGTGGCATAATGGGTCCTAAAATGGAGAGCTGTGTCATGTCGCCCTCAAGAAAAGGAAAGGTGGTAGTGTAAGCCCACCCAAAGTTCATTTTTGAATTTTTGTTCTTACGTATTTATTTGTGTGTGGGAATATATTTTTGTTGTTAGGTGGGTGGACTATGTGTGCGTGTGTATGTGTGTGCCCACTTTGCTCTCCTATTGCATTGTAATACGAGCACACCCTGAGATGTGGTGAGGGAGAGGTTACCATGGAGACAGGCTCGGCACATCTTCCTGTAAACAATTGCACATACGCACTTTCAAAACGCATGTTACACTTTGCCTGTATTTTAATTTCGCCTCTATTCAATTAACTAGATGATAATTGCTCATTCATGCCATAATTATCATGGCATTGTTTACATTTTACCAAATCCAAGCTTTACAAAAACAAAATATCTCAATCATTCCGAGGCTCTTCCCAGAGACTGATCTGACCAGCCTCTCTCTCCCTCCTGTTCCCAGGCATGCGTCCCCGCTCCAGACTCCGGGCTAAGAGGGGTCTACCCACCATCAGGGAGGGATATGAGGAGCTAGTCCAGGACATGAACCAGGCCAACAGCCTCCACCTCCCTCCCCATGGTCAGGTCCACTCCTCTCTGTCTACCCAGGACTACTTCCTGTCCATCTGTCAGCTCGCCTGCCCAACCTTCCCCCTGGCCCAACCTGACTGTGACATCCTCACTGTAGGCTCGATGGCCTCTCTGAGGCCCTGCCTGAGGCTGCACAGACTGAGGGACCCTGTGCCACTCTGTCAGCCTCTGATTTCCAACGTCAGCCACCACACACAGTTAGAGCAGGAGGAGAGTCAAAGTGAGTGTAGTGGCCCAGAGAGAGTGGTGAATGTCAGCTCAGGTCAGACCTCCAGTAGGGTTCTCCCCAGTGTCTCTGACCCCCTAGAGTTCATCTACGGTCATGGGGAGGCACTCCTCTTAGCTGCATGGCGCGCCCCTGACTCACAGGGCTGTAAGGGTGAGGGGAGAGAGAGTGTGACCCAGCTTCGACCACAACCCACGCTATGCGCCGACAGTTTCCCACGCATGTGTTCCGCGCCTCTGACACAGCACAAAGGTAGCTGCCCTGAGCTCTGCCTGATGGACCCCTCTGACCAAGAGAAGCAAAACCCTGACCCTGCTCCACCACAGACATCTTCATCAGACCAGCAGAAACCTGATGCCTCCAGCCCACTCTCCTGGAGGTTCCAGAACGACTCAGACACGGCCCCTGCTGGTGGGAGGGGGAAGTGCACTCGCTACATGGACAAACACACAATGGTATCACACTGGATCGCTGACTGTCGCTCGGCCTGGAGAGAAGCCAGAGTCAGGGTGTGCATGCTTCCTGCCATAGCAGAGATGTAGACACATAGATCAGGTACAACCCTGTTAAGCCCTGCTGAGTATTGTACATAATGAATCCTTGATGTACTATACGTCCCACTTGATTGGTATGTTTGGACAATGCAGGCCCATATTGCAACATCTTCTCCTCAATGACTTTTCAGGCCTGACATTTTTGTTTTACAGTTTGTAATTTAAGACATATTGTAAACTAGCGTATGCCTCACAAAATATCACAGTCGGTGGAAAGTTGATTATGCCTATAGAAGACATCAGAGTTAGGGTAGCCTCTGGAATCCAGGCTTCTTACAGTAGTTGAACGAGACAGGATTTTGGAAGACTAGTATTTGGGTGAATAAAGATATGTGGAAAATATGCTGAATTTTCTATGATTATGTACAAAGACCTATCATTAAAAAACATGACGGATCCTAATCTTTCCGGTGTAGCGAGTGAGTGATTCCATAACTATTGCACTCCGTTCTTTGCTAATGATAACTCTGGTCAAATCCAGTTGGCAGCTAAAACAGGAAAACCATTCTACTTTGAGAGTTTCATAACAAGTGAAATGGTACAGTGTTAGAAACGGTACTGAAGAAAAGGTGATCCTATAGGTAGTGCAGGCTCCCTATAGCAGAGTATTTAAATTCACATTATTCCCAGTGGTTCTGAAAATGTTTCTTGTGATTTCCTCTCCCCTGTATGATATATGAGTTATGCAATGACAAAGTAGGTGTGTGCAAACCTGAGCAGTCTATATCAATCGTCCACTTACTAAAGCCATGACGAAATAGTACAGACATTTTCAATCATATCATGTAATTCCCACTGAGTGAAACAGCATGTGAGATTGTTGTATTTTACTTTTTGATTGTGTGTTCTAATGGTCCTCCATGTTGTACAATGTCTGTCAAAATACATCAATTGAAAGACAACAATATTATCGTTGACTTGTAAATGGTTGAGAGTTCAATCATGCTCCCGAGTGGCGCAGCTGTCTAAGGCACTGTATTGCAGTGCTAGAGGTGTCACTACAGACCCGGGTTTGTTTCCAGGCTATGTCACAACCGGCCCGTGATTGGGAGTCCCATAGGGAGGAGCACAATTGGCCCAGCATTGTTTGGGTTAGGGGAGGGTTTGGCCGGTGGTGGTAGGCCGTCATTGTAAATAAGAATTTGTTCTTAACTGACTTGTCTGGTTAAAAAAATAATAATATATTTGATCATTTATAGTACGGCTTTTGTACCTCTTTCCATTGTTGACCAGTAATCTAATAAATGATGTGTTTCACCCTGCCTGTTATTGTCTGTCAATATGCTCCAAAACATAGACCTTTGCACTTCTCTTAAATAATTCTCAATCTTTCATTAAAATAAGTTGAAGTTGAAAAAAAAACTTTTGGTCTCCACACGTTGTTATTGGATTGTAGACATTGCAAAAAAATGCTTTGGGGGAAGGGGGGGGACCTACAGTTTACAATGTTAATTAAGAACATGAAAACAAATGGCAAGAACAAAGTGATTGGCACCAAGGAGCTAATACCTGATGAAACAGTCTTTGGCGAAGATGAACTTGCTGCACCTTTCTACTGCCAATTTGGCCCCAATCTTCAGCTGCAAACTGTTACATTTCTTCAGTGTTGAGTGGGGTCATCCACGAACTGCTGTTTTCAGATCTTATGATTCAGATCTGGACTCATCGCTGGCCACTCCAGTGTTTCTTCTCGAACCATTCCTGGGTGCTTTCAGATGTGTGTCTGGGTTGTTGTCCTGCTGGAAGACACACAAACTTCAACACAGACCCATTTGTTGGTCTCCAAAACATCTTGATAATCTGCTGATTTCATAATGTCTTGCACAGATTTAAGGCCCCCAGTACCAGAGGCAGCAAAGCAACCCCACATCATTATCGAACCTCCCCCATGTTTGATTGTAGGGAGGGTGTTATCTTCTTTGAATGCTTATAGTGCTTATAGCATTATACTGCAAGATAAACAATATGTGTGGCAGTTCAGTCCAGTATCTTCAGTGAGATTTATAGCATGGTAAATAACAGATTAGAAATGACTAAAATTAACCAGGGATGTTATGTATATATAAAAGAGAAAGGGAATTAGATTACAATGTATATAAAACGTAGTTTCAAGACCTCCATGTGCGAGCCTTGTTATGGGCATTGCTATCTGAATATCAACGGTATCCGTCCAATGGTAGATTTGTGCAAACAAGTCACACAGTGCCCCCAGTGACAGGAGTCAGGACATAACAATCAAATCAAATTAAATAAAATGGTATTGCATTTGTCACATGCGTCGAATACAACAGACTTCGATTTTACCGTGCACTTGGGTTGTTATATTCTCGCGAGACTACACAAAACCACGTACCATCACTGTGCGGAATTTCCTTTATTCTTCACATAGGAAACTGGATATCATGGCCGAGATGTGTCTTTGGTGTTCTGTAACCTTTCCCATTGACATTGTAAGGTTACGACTGTCTTCAACTTTAACGTGTCTGTTGTAAGCGGTGTAGGGCCTTTTTATCTGGTAAGTTTAAACTAAATTGTACGTATTAGATCGTGTTTTTCATTCTATCGTCACCATTGTTGCGGTTACCCAAGCATCATGATCGCTCGCTAGCAAGCTGACAATTCACAATTACTCTCTAGCTTGCTATGGCTGGTCATCTGCTTCGTATAACGTAATTGAACGTTTATTGTTGTAGTTAGGCATTATATTTTATTTGACCAACAAACAGTTTTGATCGCTGAGATCCGCTATTCTATTCCATTCCATTCCAGTATCACTGTCCAACGTTACACCGTCTGACACGTCTGACACGTAACGTAAAATCGATAAGAAATTATTAGATGGTCCGATTAATGTAATTGTGTGCCATATTCACGGATATGAACTAGTGTTTACAAGGGGAAACGTAGTCATTTGCACAACTGAATGCTTTCATCTGAAATGTCTTCCGCATTTAACCCAACCCCAACCAGAGAGGCTGTATTGATCGACGCCCAGGGAGCAATTGTTGTGGGGATTAAATGCCTTGCTCAAGGGCAGAACCTTGCCTGCTCGGGGATTCGAGCAAACAGCTTTTCAGTTACTGTCCCAACTCTCTAACTGCTAGACTACCAGTCACACATAACTATATAGCCGTATACTGTGCTGTTCTGACGATGTAGGCTATGATCTGCTCTAGTTTAGAGCTGTTGTTCTGAACATGGCCTCAGCCACAGACCACCTGTCTAACATGTCCTCATCTTATTGCTTTATTTTGTTCCTTTCCAACTGTCAAGGTCTGTACTCCTCCTCCTGTCCCACAATGCTTTATCAGCAGGCCTTAATGTCTAAGAGTGAGCCTGATAAACCCAGCCTATTGTAGCGGTCA
Organism: Oncorhynchus masou masou; assembly: GCF_036934945.1. Taxonomy (NCBI): domain Eukaryota; kingdom Metazoa; phylum Chordata; class Actinopteri; order Salmoniformes; family Salmonidae; genus Oncorhynchus; species Oncorhynchus masou. The sequence continues at coordinate 11,872,529 of NC_088219.1, read as the reverse complement.
TTAATTCCATTCAGCACTACACACATGGTTAGCATGGGCCTATATATCAGGGATGGTGGGGGCCCCAAAAAAAACAGTATGTACACCCATACAAACACACACACAACCGTATTAGTGCCCAGGGCCCTAAGCAAAATTTAGTTGCCCCCCCCACCTTGTGAGCAAAACATTTTAACAGACCTACAATTCTACACATTTTTTCCCATGGGTTGTAGAGAAAATATTGCAGATTTAAAGCAAGTTTGCTGTAATCCTACACATTTTGCCATCTGGTTGTGAGAAGATTTTGCATAAGTTTCATGCAATTCTATTCATTTTGCCATTGGGCAGAGAGAAAAATTGAAAATTTTACCTGCAATTCTGCACATTTTGCAATTGGGGGGTTGATCAGCGGGCCTAGAGGAGGTCGGATCACCAGTTGCCCATCTCAGCTCTATAGCATTGAACTAGCCTACATTTCAGGTCGTGTTCTGTAGTGAAGACTTCGACCTCCCTGGCACATTTGTCCAGACTGCTTTCTCAAATAGCATGTGAGAATAGAACACTAAAACAGAACACAACACCATATCAGCTGCCAAGTAGCGAAACATTGACTCTCCCTAGCGGCGCAATGCTGTCAATAAACAAGCTGTTACCCTTGTTTTGACTAAGGCTGTCAATAAACAAGCTGTTACCCTTGTTTTGACTAAGGCTGTCAATAAATGAGCTGTTACCCTTGTTTTGACTAAGGCTGTCAATAAATGAGCTGTTACCCTTGTTTTGACTAAGGCTGTCAATAAATGAGCTGTTACCCTTGTTTTGACTAAGGTTGCTTGCTGTCGTTGGCCACTGACTAAAGCATGCACCTGGAAGTTTTCCCATGATTATCTGATATTGTTTCTTTGCAATGAGCATGTACACTGTACTTTTAATTACAAATAAAATTTTGATTTAAAAAAAGGGTTTTCTGGGTTGTTGAAATGTGATATTCTCTGCCTCCCCTGAAGGTCCAGTCCAATCTTTTGTCAGGTTGGATTCATCTGAACACTACCTCATTGTCAGCCATAAGAGTCGGCCTTCTGAAACAATGTCCAGATCAGGCGATATACCAGGTAGGGCTGGGGGGCAGTGACAGTGGGCATTACAGTGTTGTGTGCTTGTTTTTAAATGGTGATGTTATATGTAAACATATGCTTCCAACACATACAGCTCATCATTTTGTGTATTTTGAGACCATTTTGAGTGATTTTTAGAGTTTTAATCCTTTAACATTCCCCCCTCAGCCCTGGAGTCTGGGACCTCAGAGGGGCAACTGGGAGGCCTGTCCCTACCTATTGGCATGACCCGCCGTGCCATGAGCTACGATGACAACATGGAGGCGCCCATGTCGCCGCCTCCCTCTGATATCAACATCAACAACCTGTGGGCGAAGAGGCCCGTCGTCCCACCCAGGAGATTCCGTCATCAGGCTGAGGTAGATGCCACACTACACTTCTCTCCAGCCTCACAGTTCGGGTGGTGCTGTGTCTGTCCGTCAGTGGAAGCTGCTGAGCGGGTTGATGGCTCATAATGGGTGGAACAAAGCGAATGGAATGGCATCAAACACATGGAAACCATTAGTTTGCTGTATTTGCTACCATTCCGCTCCAGCCATTACCATGAGCCCGTTCTCCCCAATTAAGGTGCCACCAAACTCCTGTGCTGTCAGTATTCATAAAGCGTCTCGGGGTAGGAGTGTTGATCTAGAATCAGGTCCCCTGTCTATGTAAACGTATTCATTAGATCTAAAAGGCAAACTGATACTCCATCAGCCCTCGTACTCTGACACACTGATGTGTGTATGTGATGCCATTCTACTAGGCAATGTACAGATCCTGTTGTATTGCTACATTACTATAGTTAATATGTACTGTATATACAGTGCATTTGGCAAGTATTCAGACCCCTTGACTTTTTCCACATTTTGTTTTGTTACAGCCTTATTCTGAAATGGATTAAATAGTCTCTTCCCCCCCCCCAATACCCAATAATGATATCAGCTGTTATCAGCTATTTTTAGATATGTTTGCAAATGTATAAAATAAACTGATATAACATTTACATAAGTATTCAGATCCTTTACTCAGTACTTTGTTGAAGCACATTTGGCCGCAATTACAGCCTCGAGTCTTCTTGGGTATTACGCTAAAATCTTGGCACACCTGTATTCGGGGAGTTTTTCTGCAGATCCTCTCAAGCTCCTTTAGGTTGGATGGGGAGCGTCGCTGCACAGCTTTTTTCAGGTCTTTCCAGGGATGTTCGATCGTGTTCAAGTCTGGGCTCTGGTTGAGCCACTCAAGGACATTCAGAGACTTGTCCCGAAGCCACTCATGCATTGTCTTGGCTGTGTGCTTAGGGTTGTTGTCCTGTTGGAAGTTGAACCTTCACCCCAGTCTGAGGTCCTCAGAGCTCTGGAGATGGTTTTCATCAAGGATCTCTGTACTTTTCTACGATTTCCCTCGATCCTGACTAGTCTCCCAGTCCCTGCTGAAGAACAACCCCACAGCAGGATGCTGCCACCACCATGCTTCACCGTAGGGATGGTGCCAGGTTTTCTCCAGATGTGACGCTTTGCATTCAGGCGAAAGAGTTCGGTCTTGGTTTCATCAGACCAGAGAATCTTGTTTCTCATGATCTGAGAGTCCTTTTGTCAAACTCCAAGCTGGCTGTCATGTGCCTTTTTACTGAGGAGTGGCTTCTATCTGGCCACTCTACCATAAAGGCCTGATTGGTGGAGTGCTGCAGAGATGGTTGTCCTTCTGGAAGGTTCTCCCATCTCCACAGAGGAACTCTGGAGCTCTGTCAGAATGACCATCGGGTTCTTGGTCAACTCCCTGATCAAGGCCCTTCTCCCCCGATTGCTCAGTATGGCCGTGTGACCAGCTATAGGAAGAGTTTTGGTGTTCTAAACTTCTTCCATTTAAGAATGATGTAGGCCACTGTGTTCTTGGGGAGCTTCAGAAATGTAGAAATGTTTTGGTACCCTTCCCCAGATCTGTGCCTCGACACAATCCTGCCTCAGAGCTCTACGGACAATTCCTTTGACCTCATGGCTTGATTTTGCTTTGACATGCACTGTCAACTGTGGGACCTTATATAGACAGGTGTGTTCCTTTCCAAATCATGCCCAATCAATTGAATTTACCGCAGGTGGACTCAAATCAAGTTGTAGATACATCACAAGGATGATCAATGGAAACAGGATGCACCTGAGCTCAATTTCGAGTCTCATAGCAAAGGGTCTGAATACTTATGTAAATAAGGTATTTCTGTTTTATTTTTAATACATTTCAAAAATGTCTAAACCTTGTCATTATGGGGTATTGTGTGTAGATGAGGGGAAAAATTCTAAAATGGACAAAATATAAGGTTGTAATGTAACAATGTGAATGGGCAAGACAAAAAAAGTAAATGCCTTTGAACGGGGTCATAGGTGCCAGGTTCACCGGTTTGTGTCAAGAACAGCAACGCAGCTGGATTTTTCACGCTTGACAGTTTCCCGTGTGTATCAAGAATGGTCCACCACCAAAAGGACATGGAGCCAACTTGACACAACCGTGGCATTGGCGTCAACATGGGCCAGCATCCCTGTGGAACGCTTTCGACACCTTGTAGAGTCCACACCTGACAAATTTAAGCTGTGGTGGTGGGGGGTTGCCGTTCAATATTAGGAAGGTGTTAATGTTTTTTTTACTCTGTGTCTATGACCCCAGGGGTACCTATTCATGCAAATGCTCCTCTAACTGCCTCTGATCCATTGGTGTGTTTTTAAAAACTTTTTTTCCCTCATTTTTAAAGGAGGATGAGTCAGGAAGTACCCTGACCCACGCTGCGCCTTTTGACCCTGGCCACAGGCCAAATATGCCTGTCGTGGTGAAGGCCAAAGCATCCTCCGTCATCATCAACTCTCTCATGACCAGTAAGACTTTACCATGATCGTGAACGAGGGTTACTGTATTGGTAGTGTATTAACCTCAGCATGACCTATTCCAATCCTGTTGCTCGTTAATGGAACACTGATTAGCTTTTATTTGGATTGTAAATCAAGCTCGTATCGGATAACGTTAGGCTGTCTTGTCTCCTCAGCGGAGAAACACGTCCTGCTTTAATATAGTATGTTGTCTGTTTTTTCCAGAGCAAACCCAGGACAGCATGTACAGGTTTGAGCAGCAGGCTGGGCTGAGAGACACCGGGTACACTCCCCATAAGGGCCTCACTGCTGAGGAGACCCGCCACCACCACCGTATGCCAGAGTCATTCCAAGTGGGTCTTTATTTTATTGCTTAACGGGGGCACAACTTTATTTTCCGGGAGTCAGATAATTATTAACAGAAATATATACATCCATATTTTTATTAAATGTATTTTCCTTCATGATAGGTTTGATAAAGCATCAACAAAGTGAAATCAGTGAATCCTCAAAACCTCAGTTAGCCGTCTATGTCAAGGAGGAGTGATTCGTAAGGTTTTACTGTTAATAATGTTCATCACACCATGTTATTTTTTCCTTGATGTATTTCCTGTAGAAAATGAACATTCAAACTGTGGATATGGGAGTGGGACATAAGGGAGGACATGAGGACAAGCAAACATCATCTGCTCAGTCCACCCCGAATAGCACTCCTCAGAGCTCACCTAAACAGAACCGCAGGTAAGTGCAACCATGTCCTCGTTACCATTTATTCATGGAAATATGCTGTACTTTGACCCAGGACACCAAATAAACTCAGCAAAAAACGAAACGTCACTTTTTCAGGACCCTGTCTTTCAAAGATAATTTGTAAAAATCCAAATAACTTCACAGATCTTCATTGTAAAGGGTTTAAACATAGTTTCTCATGCTTGTTCAATGAACCATAAACAATTAATGAACATGCACCTGTGGAGCGGTCATCAAGACACTAACAGCTTACAGACGGTAGGCAATTAAGGTCACAGTTAGGAAGACGTAGGACACTAAAGAGGCCTTTCCACTGACTCTGAAAGACACAAAAAGAAATATGCCCAGGGTCCCTGCTCATCTGCGTGAACGTGCCTTAGGCATGCTGCTTGGAGGCATGAGGACTACAGATGTGGCCAGGATAATAAATTGCAATGTCCGTACTGTGAGATGCCTAAGACAGCGCTACAGGGAGACAGGACGGACAGCTGATCATCCTCGCAGTGCCAGACCACGTGTAACAACACCTGCACAGGATCGGTACATCCAAACATCACACCTGTGGGACAGGTACAGGATGGCAACAACAACTACCCGAGTTACACCAGGAACGCACAATCCCTCCATCAGTGCTCAGACTGTCCGCAATAGGCTGAGAGAGGCTGGACTGAGGGCTTGTAGGCCTGTTGTAAATGCAGGTCCTCACCAGACATCACCTGCAACAACGTCACCTATGGGCACAAACCCACCATCGCTGGACCAGACAGAACTGGCAAAAAGTGCTCTTCGCTGACAGTTGCGGTTTTGTCTCACCGGGGGTGATGGTCGGAGTATCATTTATCGTCGAAGGAATGAGCGTAACACTTAGGCCTGTACTCTGGAGCAGGATCGTTTTGGAGGTGAAGGGTCCGTCATGGTCTGGGGCGGTGTGTCACAGCATCATCGGACTAAGCTTGTTGTCATTGCAGGCAATCTCAACGCTGGAAGACATCCTCCTCCTTGATGTGGTACCCTTCCTACAGTCTCATCCTGAAATTACCCTCCAGCATGACAATGCTACCAGCCATACTGCTTGTTCTGTACGTGATTTCCTGCAAGACAGGAATGTCAGTGTTCTGCCATGGCCAGCGAAGAGCCCGGATCTCAATCCCATTGAGCACCTCTGGGACCTGTTGGATTGGATGGTGAGGGCTTAAGCCCAGAAATGTCTGGGAACTTGCAGGTGCCTTGGTGGAAGAGTGGGGTAACAACTTACAGCAAGAACTGGCAAATCTGGTGCAGTTCATGAGGAGGAGATGCACTGCAGTACTTAATGCAGCTGGTGGCCACACCAGATACTAACTGTTACTTTTGATTTGAACCCCCCCCCCTTTGTTCAGTTTGTCTGTTGAATCTTATGTTCATACACATGTTAAGTTTGCTGAAAATAAACACAGTTTACAGTGAGAGGATGTTTCTTTTTTTGCTGACTTTACATGTGCCCTTACCCACCTTATCTAAATGAGTATGAAGCCTATTCAGCGGCCACTGTAAAGTGGTTGACCATCTGGTATTTCTCTGTTCCTGGCAGAGGCTGGTTGTCCAGCCAGAGCTCGACAGCATCTGTCAGTAGCTCAGACCTCAGCACCAGCTCTAACACCAGTGTGGACATGGGTGCCGGTGAGGGGGGAGGAGCAGTCGAACGCTGGGGTATCTTTGGACCACGTCCAGTTGTTCAGAAATCCACTACCGACCCAGGTACTGACCACACCATTAATGGGATTTGGGGAGGATGATATTTTATGTGTTTTCATTTAGCTTTCTCTGAACTGTAATCTTGTGTGTAGATTGGCTCAATGATCTTTGATGTGAATTACACATTAATAAGATTGTTTTTACATGGTTGTGTACTAAATCGATACACTTGATTTTCATTGTGTATCAGACGTCCTTATTTATGGTGAATTTGTGCATTTAACAAATTATTTATTTTTAATGAGACGTTCATAGTCTAGGTTGAGTTTGTCATGTTGTCATTGTTCTCCTGTGTAAGATCAGTCCTGTGTATTCTCTCCAGGGGGTTTTGCTCTCCAGTCGTACCGCGGGGCCCAGAAGCCCACCCCCATGGAGGTGATGAAGGCTCAGGCCACTCGGCTGGCACTTGACCCTGCTGTTAACCAACAGGCCCCTCCCAAGATGGAGATCCCCTCCACGGAGAGCAGTAGACTGTCGGCACGGCCACACAAGCTCAAACCTCGAGACATAAATATCCTCACGCCTTCAGGTTTCTGAGACGTACCATGTTGTCACTACTCCTTCATTTTGTAGCTGGTCTACCGTCTAGTCCAAGGCTCTCCAGCTCTGCTCCTGGAGAGCTACCGTCCTGTAGGTTTTCACTCCAACCTGATTCAGCTTAACAACCAGCTAATTCTTGGAATCAGGACAGTGGTGCTCCAGGAACAGGGTTGGAGAGCCCTCTGGTCTAGACTATTCTCTCCCCACTTCTATTATTTAACACCCTTGTTTTGCCTCAGCCTTTTGCCTTGTAATAGAACCGTGTATATTTACTTTGTATGTATGGTCCGACTGTGAAGACGTTCTGATGCGTGGTGTTGCAAAGTGTAACTCTCACTGTTTTGACAAAGACTGTAAAAGTCCCACTGTGTTCATGGTTTGGTCATTCAGTTGGCTTGTGAGTCTCATTCAGAAGTACACTATCACGAGCTTTTCATTGTCTGCAGATTTCTGTAAGATGTAATGATTTACATTTGTCATGTCTTCAAGAACATTATGGTGATTATTGTTCACCCTCAAGGAAGTGTTTTTTTTTTCTCTTTTTTTTTTCCTTCTTCCTCCGTGTTTCCGCATTCCTGCTGTCAAGTCGACTGTTTTGAAGTTGAAACACTGTCAGTGAAACCCTGCAACAGAATGTTAATAACGTTGCATATTAATCAGAGAACTGTTACTATTTGACTGACCCTGTTCAGGTATTTTCACTTTTTTTTATATATATAGAAAAAGATCCATATATATACCTCACCTGTGGTCTTTGTTGTAAATATCTGATTAAATAACAATGCTAACAACAGTAAAGTATGGTTCCACCTTCCAGAATTTGACTGAACCATCAACCTTCCAGAAACAGTGGAAAGATAGTCGGCGCTGCAGAGGTCAAAGAACCTGCCGGGGAAGGATGGATTTTCATTGGGATTTAGAAATGTATCTTTTGGTAAATTTCATAACCTTTCAGGGCAAGATTAGTTACTGATTGACAGGAATAGAAACCTGCAGCTGTTGCACTGGGATGTGAAGTAATGGTCATGTCTTCAGCAGATACTAACTATCGCCAGTAGGTGGAATCCCACTCTTCGTGACACCATCTGCACTGTGGCTGGACAACTCACAGGCTGCATTGCTTGGATTTAATTTAACCCTGCACAGTATTGCTATGTCTTCCTATATCTGTGCCCCTGACTGATATACTGCCCTGTGAGATTCCCTCGCGTTTACTAATTGTTAATGAAGCCGGTGAATATCAATAGCTCAGTTGTTCATGTAAAACAAATAGGCACAAACAGCCAGTCAGCTGATATTCCCTCTATGCTTTAACATAATGGGTTTCCTCAGCCCCCCATGGCTTCATTCAAAGCCACCCTTCTTATTGCCACAGGCACAACCCATGCCGTCCAGTAATCATTCCCCTGCCCCCACCAAATCTCTCCCAGAGTGACTGCATAGCATGTCATTTCCTACACCTACGCGGTGAGCCCTATGGGATGTCTGGTGTTGATCTGGAGACAGCGGCCCACCCTCGCCTCGGCCTGCTGCCCAGCCAGTGACTGAGCATTCTGCTCTCTGACTTACTGTTTGTTATGGAGCAAAAACTCTGTGGGCCACACCAATATATCTGGGGGAGAAGGCGATCATAGTAAAATCTACACAAAGGAACTCTCGCCCTCAATCTTGATGCAACAAGTAACATTTTTCTATTGGCTGTCACTTGGATTCTTGGCTTTTATGACGAGGCGGCTCTTACCTTTATCTTCAAGAATCTCTTCTAGATCACCCACACAAAGTTAAGCAATAGTTGGAATTGTCCGTTTTGATGGGGACGTCAGATCACCATGAAATCACCATGGGAACGTTCATGGGAAGGGTTTCCCTTTCATAAGAAAAAGATATGTTCTTTAGCAGCTTTGATCCAAAGTTACTTACAGTCATGTTTCATTCCTATATTTATTGTCATTGATGAAATTACTTTATCAACTACAATATAAATACACACAACTGAACACACTCAACAACACACTCACACAACACATTCACCAAAACGCTCACACAACACTCAACAACACACTCACCAACACAACACACTCACCAACACATTCACTCAACACACTCAACAACACACTCACACAACACATTCACCAAAACGCTCACACAACACTCAACAACACAACACACTCACACAACACACCAACACATTCACTCAACACACTCAACAACACGCTCACACAACACACTCAACAGATTGACACATCCAGATGAACACATGTACAGGATCTACTCAGACACAGCATCCGTTCGTCCAGCTGGCCGCACCATCCCACACAGACGTATCCACAAGAGGCAGAGGTGCTCTTCTGCATGACTACGGATGACGGGGTTGTCCACTGGACTAGGGTGGGGAGCTTTGTGTAAAATCAGACAATGACAATGCTATATCCTCCTGGACCACATTAAAATGTTATTGAACACACTGACGACTATGCATTACCACGAAACTCATGAAACATTTAAAACCATTAGAATAATGTCTGCCGTAGGGAATATAGCCATTAAAAACAAATGGTCCATCTTTGAAAGCTATGTATCATTTTGTCTGAGTGAATGAGTAAGAAACAAAATATACATATTGCATTATTGTTGTGCCTTGATGTCTTAAAATCTGACACTCCGATCATCCCGTCATTTGTCTAATATCACATATATTCTCTTGAGGAGTACTTTCCCTTGATGAGAATAAACTCTTTGGTTAGAAAAAGTATCCTGTATCGTGTGTGTGGTTTGGTTTTACTATTCTTGTGGGGACCAGAAGTCCTCACAAGGATAATAAAACAAGGGAAATGTCATTATGGGTTAGATTTAGTTTCAGGGTTAGTGTTAGGGGCTAAGACTAAGGTTAGGGGTTATGGAAAATAGGATTTTGAATGGGAATCCATTTTTCAGTCCCCACAAGGATAGTGAAACCAATGTCTGTGTGTTTGTACTTGTTTTCCTTCCTCAGGACCCCAATGTCCTCACATTTCAACCGAATGTAGTGAAAATGTAGGAAAACAATAGCTTTTTTGAAGTCAGGACTTTTTTCAGGTCCTGAATTTGTTCAAATGCTATTTTAAGCTTAAGGTTTGGGGTTTTGGGGGTTCGGGTTAGGTATTTAGGGAAAATAGGAATGTTAATGGTCAAACATGTTAACACTCCAGATAGTCCATAAATATGTCCAATTTGATGTTTTGGTGCCTATAGGGCAATTCAGACCTTATTACTGATAAATGAGTTTGTTTCCTATGATCGTGTTTTGTATTTCTGTTTTGCATTGTGTATTTGTATTTGATGTGTATATTTTTGTAATTACGAGACTCATCTGTAAAAGAGAGCTTGGTCTCAGCATGCCTCCCTGTCCAAATAAAGGTTAAAGTGCCAATATGTAATTTGTTCGTCTGCCCAAATTCACATAGAATTGTTTGTTATAGGTCTATCATTCTACTTGAAAGCAAGACTAAGAAACGGTAGATATGTTCTATGTGTACTATTTCTACGCTTCCAGTTATTACATTTTTGTGTCTATTACTTTTGGTTTTGTAAACCAGCTTCAAACAGCTGAAAATACAATATTTTTGTTTATGGAAAATATATTTCACAGCGGATTAGAGGGTACAATGACCCCCCCCCCCCAAAAAAAAAACAACAACAAATTGTCAAGGAAACAGGGGGCGGGGTACTGGGTTCCTACACGCCTTCACTTTAAAAGTTGTAGCCCGACATCTCTGAATATCTTCCACAACATCCAAGATACTTTTCACTTGAAAGACTACGATATTCTGTTGGACCATGTGTGGTAAGGCAAATATGTACAATTTCGTGACTATTATGATTATTAGCTAGATAACTTCGTAGCAAATAGCAGTAACTATCACAGCTGGCTAGCTCGCGGATGGGATACAGTTTATGTCAAATTGACGTCTAAAGTAATTTTTTGTTGTATTTTAGCTAACGCTAACTTTTTTCCTAACCTTAACCTGTTTCTTATAACCTGCTACGTCAATTATCCTAACGTCCTGCGTAAATTCTCCTAACCTGCTTTGAAAAGTCCATTTTTTTTAAATGATCAATTCTGCGGTTAGAGAGTATCAGCTCGACGTTCTCCTCGGGATACAGACCGTGGTTACTTCAACGACCTCCTAATGTATATAATACATCTTTATAATTGTACTGCCATTAAAATGCATTATTCATTGGTATTTGTGTACGTTTCTGCACGCATTTGCATTACTGGCCTATGTAGTTTTGTGTCATACTAACTTGACTAACATTACTAACCTTTACGTTACTAACCTCAACATTACTAAAATAATAATTAGATCATTCACTAATGTTTGGCTATTGAAAGTTCGAACAGTTTGTCATCCCGTATGTAAAACTCGACAGACCACATCCTGACTGCTCTGTTAAACACAGAGCTTTACATATGGCTGTTAGACCTGGGTCTCTGACAGGAGCGAATTTTCACGGATGAAACAGCTGCTGTCAAACTGCGACAGGCGTTGGAAATACAGTGAGCTCCAAAGGTATTGGAAACACTGACACATTTTTGTGTTGTTTTGGCTCTGTACTCCAGCACTTTGGATTTGAAATGATACAATGACGATGAGGTTAACGTGCAGACTGTCCGCATTAATATGAGGGTATAATCATCCATGTCGCGTGAATCGTTTAGAAATTACAGCACTTTCTGTAAATAGTCCACTATAGTATATAGTCCTCCCATTTTAAGGGACCAAAAGTTTTGGGACAAATTCACTTACACTGTATGTGTATTAAAGTAGCCAAAATATTAGTATTTGGTCACATATTCCTAGCACTTAATGATTACATCAAGCTTGACTCTACAAACTTGTTGGATGCATTTGTTGTTTGTTTTGGTTGTGTTTTCAGGTTATTTTGTGCCCAATGGTAAGTAATGTGGATGCTACCATGATTACAGAAAGTCCTGAATGAATGGTGAATAATGATGAGTGAGAAAGTTAGATGCACAAATATGATATATCTGATATATATGTTATGATATATATGATATATATATATATGATATATATATATATCATTATTCACAATTTATTCAGGATGATTCATAATCATGGTAGCATCCACAAGTGTTTAGAAACATTATATTCTTATTCACAATAAAAGTGACTCCAAATGACACAATACATTATTTACCATTTATTTCTATTAGGCAACAAATTAATCTGAAACAACCAAAACAAACGATTCACCCGATATGGATGAAAATACCCTCAAATTAAAGCTGTCAGTCTGCACTTTAGTCATTGTATCGTTTCAAATCATCCAAAGTGCTGGAGTACAGAGCCAAAACAACACAAAATGTATCACTGTCCCAATATTTTTGGAGCTCACTGTAGATCCAGCCCACTCATACCAACCCATTCAATGTAGCAAAGATGCAACCCCATGTATAATATAATGGTTTGAGTCTAAGACATGTAATGTGGGATACTGGCTTTTGTGAATCATGTTAGTTTGTTATTTCTTGAATATAACACTTTTGTTCTTGTTGAAAAATAAAACAACTTGTACCTTTTATTTCTTGCAGGAATTTTTGCCTATCTGAACTACAGAGTGCCACGGACAAGGAAGGAGATCTTTGACACACTGGTAAAGGGACTGCAGAGACTTGAGTACAGGGGATATGACTCTGCAGGTAATTTAAAAAAACAATGTTGTGGTCTTAGGTCTTATTTGATCACAATCATAGACGAGAGACAGTCTCCTTGAGGCCAAGGAAGATATCTTGTCTCCACATAGCCTCTTGATAAAGTCCAACAGGACACTATGGTTCAGGGTTGTAAATAATCTCAGTTAATCCAGAACTAAATTATTGTGTAATTTGATGAGATGCTCATGTTTACATAGTCTGTCCACCAGTGTTGAGTTCGAGACCACCTAAAGCGAAATTCTGACAAGAGTGACAAAGTTTGAAAAATATCTTCTATGACAGTATAGGACATTAATGTTACTAGTGAAGTAGGAAGCCCAGGTTTCAATAGGCAATAAGTTATGAATGGGTCATGAGGGAGTGTGGATATTTGGCCTGTCGAAGTGGTTTTATGAGCTGAATGAATGGGAGCTGATAATTATTATAATTGTTTTGCTCAGCTGGTCTTGGGAAGAAATTACGAGTTCTCATTGTTCGAGACCGAGTCAAGACAGAGTAAAAATGTATCTGACAGAGACAAGACAGAGTAATAAAATGTATCTGACACAGAGACAAGACCAAGTAAAAATGTATCTGACACAGAGACAAGATAGAATAATAAAATGTATCTGACACAGAGACAAGACCGAGTAAAAATGTATCTGACACAGAGACAAGACAGAGTAAAAATGTATCTGACACAGAGACAAGACAGAGTAATAAAATGTATCTGACACAGAGACAAGACAGAGTAATAAAATGTATCTGACACAGAGACAAGACAGAGTAAAAATGTATCTGACACAGAGACAAGACAGAGTAAAAATGTATCTGACACAGAGACAAGACAGAGTAAAAATGTATCTGACACAGACAAGACCGAGTAAAAATGTATCTGACACAGAGACAAGACAGAGTAATAAAATGTATCTGACACAGAGACAAGAAAGAGTAATAAAATGTATCTGACACAGAGACAAGACAGAGTAATAAAATGTATCTGACACAGAGACAAGACCGAGTAATAAAATGTATCTGACACAGAGACAAGACAGAGTAATAAAATGTATCTGACACAGAGACAAGACCGAGTAAAAATGTATCTGACACAGAGACAAGACAGAGTAATAAAATGTATCTGACACAGAGACAAGACAGAGTAAAAATGTATCTGACACAGACAAGGCTGAGACACTCACTATGTGGTCTATATTACAACACTGCCACCCACAAGAGATTATGGTTGTAATAGATTCATGTTTTTTCTGCATTTGGCTTTCAGGTGTCGGAGTGGATGGCCCTAGGAAAAATGACAATGGTGACAACGTCAACATTTGCCTGATCAAGAAGAGGGGGAAGGTCAAGGCTCTGGATGAGGAGCTCTACAGTAGGCTGAACTCTCTACTTTCCCTCGCTACTCTCCTACATTAAGCTGAACTCTCCACTCTACTCTCCCTCGCTACTCTCCTACATTAAGCTGAACTCTCTACTCTCCCTCGCTACTCTCCTACATTAAGCTGAACTCTCTACTCTCCCTCGCTACTCTCCTACATTAAGCTGAACTCTCTACTTTCCCTCGCTACTCTCCTACATTAAGCTGAACTCTCTACTCTCCCTCGCTACTCTCCTACATTAAGCTGAACTCTCCACTCTACTCTCCCTCGCTACTCTCCTACATTAAGCTGAACTCTCTACTCTCCCTCGCTACTCTCCTACATTAAGCTGAACTCTCAACTCTCCCTCGCTACTCTCCTACATTAAGCTGCACTCTCTACTTTCCCTCGCTACTCTCCTACATTAAGCAGAAATCTCTACTCTCCTACATTAAACATTAAGCTGAACTCTCTACTCTCCCTCGCTACTCTCCTACATTAAGCTGAACTCTCCACTCTACTCTCCCTCGCTACTCTCCTACATTAAGCTGAACTCTCTACTCTCCCTCACTACTCTCCTACATTAAGCTGAACTCTCTACTTTCCCTCGCTACTCTCCTACATTAAGCTGAACTCTCTACTCTCCCTCGCTACTCTCCTACATTAAGCTGAACTCTCTACTCTCTCTCGCTACTCTCCTACATTAAGCTGAACTCTCTACTCTCCCTCACTACTCTCCTACATTAAGCTGAACTCTACTCTCCCTCGCTACTCTCCTACATTAAGCTGAACTCTCTACTCTCCCTCTCTTACTCAGTTCCATACCACTCTACTTGAGTTAACTCCACGATCTTCTCCTATACTAATTTCTACTTGTTCACAGTCTAGTACTACGTATTAGACAATGCTTAGTATGTTTCTCACTGCTTCGTGCTTTAACATATTGATGTTTTAGTCTGATCGTTGATTGTGTGTGTGATCAGAGAACGACTCCATTGACCTGGACATTGAGTTGGACACACACTTTGGCATTGCTCACACCCGCTGGGCGACACATGGAGAGCCCAGCGCTGTCAACTGCCATCCACACCGCTCCGACAAGAACAATGGTAAGAACACACTCGTACTGTAGGATCACCCAGTAGATGGTGAGAATTGCTGAAGCAATGTTAGTACAGTATTAAGCGGTTTGTAAACACACTATAATGCAGTCATTCACTCAATACAAGAGAACCAGGGTACAATATAATGTGTCCCCATTGGCTTTACATTGCAGCCCCTAAAAGAGCATCTCAGTCATCTGGTTTACCATATAGAGGTCGTTAACTGACCCCTGTTGTTGCCTTCATTTAATGGGCCCTGCTTTCCTTAAGGAAGAGAAACACCGGAAAGCAGATGAAAACTTTAAAGAGAAAGGGGTCAGGGGTCATTTTTGCTAGATAATGAGATGGCTTAACTCCATGCTGTCTGATGTATTGCCTGGTGTCCTAGCCTGCCTGAGCTTTCTCCCGAGGCCTATGCAGATGTGCTTGAGTTCACCTTAGAGAGTAGCTCCATCATGATAGTAATTCATAAAGAAACCAGGATGTTCTCCTATGTCAGGGACCACCAACTAGATTCAGCCACGACTGATCTTTTTACATTCTTTGGGTGGCCAGAACATAATCATTTGTAGACCGTATATTGACCGCAATAAGCTTAAACAGATATAATATTTGAATAAAACATAATCATTTGAATCCTTGCTTACATTTGTATAGGATAACATGTCTCTCTATAATGGGTGAGAATACTTAGATTTCCAAAATTACAATCACTTGGAGCTGATTTCCTGGTCCAATATTGGGAAATAATAATAATATATTGTCTCAGAAAACTATTGGCCAAATAAAACCACCCGTGGGCCACCAGTTGTGGAACCCTGGCCTATGACATAAAACAAGAGAGACTGTGATCTTAAATACAAGCACGTTTGTGCTTCTGCATGTACATTGCTTGCTCTTTGAGGTTTTAGCCTGAGTGTCTGTAAAGCACTTTGGGACAACTGCTGATGTAAAAAGCTTTATGAATGAATAAAATGGATTGATTGTTTGAAAGACTTAATTAGAGCAGAGTAGATATTTACTTACAATAATTACACTGTAGCTATTAACCCATGTTTGACACAAGATAATGTTATGCTGTCACAGAGGAATAGGTATTCTGTGAATGCCAAATATTTCACATGTGATCTCTGTTCTTCACCTTAGAATTTGTTGTGATCCACAATGGAATCATCACTAACTACAAGGAGCTCAGGAAATACCTGGTAAGTTGTGAGAACACACAAGGCATTCCAATCTGGACATTTATTTACACACCTTGAACACATCATTGCTACTAGACCTTTGTGGGTATACAGGTGTGTACAGACATCACAAACCAGAAGAAGTGTAGTTTTACAAGTGTAAAGACCACACAGACACGCCCTTAGGCTGTTGGTCAGTAGGCCCAATAGAGATCATATATGTGGGATTTGTTTGTGGACATTAGCAAATGTTATTGACTGAAAGGACATTACAGTATTCTATTTCTGTAGTGTGGATGTATAAAGGTGTTGACGTAGAAATGGAATCGATAGAATTGGCCTCCCCATTCAAGTCAATGGTGGCATAATGGGTGTACTGGCAGCCATTGCGAGTCTACCCATTAGTTTACCAGTGAAATTACCAGGGTCAGAGTTACCAAGCCCTTTCTATGGATTCTATTTCTGTTGTTGTTGATGGGTCAGACCGTAGATTCCTGTACAGATTGTCAGTTGTTTGTTATCTACTTCACTTGCTTCGGCAATGTTAACATATGTTTCCCATGCCAATAAATCCACTTGAATTGTCCTGACTTTGCCATTCATGGTTGCGGTATGTCAGGGTCTGCGGTGCTGTTTCATTAGCCAGACTGAGCTAATAACTGAGACTGACAGTTAGGCTACATCTCTTATTTTTGTTGAGCGAAACATTGTCTGTTTTGAAGGTTGTTGTGTCTGTAACTAACAGCAGTGTTTTTTGTATACTGCGGTCAGAAATCCAAGGGGTACAAGTTTGAGTCGGAGACGGACACCGAGGTCATCCCCAAGCTGATTAAATATGTCTATGACAACAGCGAGAACGATTATGTGTCCTTCTCCACCCTGGTGGAGCGCGTCATCCAGCAGCTGGTAAGCGTCATGGAGGGGTGTGGATTCTTCTGGGAAAATCTCCGTATATGACCACACACAATTAACAGTCTTGTCTGCATGTGGTAGGGTAGTTGATTATGTTGTGACAAACAAACAATTCATTTAGGACATGTCAGCTGGGGTTTTGTGTTGCAATGTCGTCGTCGTCCCCCCGCCTTGTCTGGCCTGTTTGCTGTTTCCCTTTAACCACATCACATAATCAACAGCAGTTGTCCGTATGTAGCATCTGACCTAATGCCCTCCGCAACCTGAAAGGAAAAGGTTTTTAGGGTCTAAAAGTCCTGCTGTGTTCAGTGTGCTGGGATCTGGTTGAGTCTGGTTTTAGAAGTGGCTCTGAAAGATGACCTAATATCCTGTATATCAGCCCACCCCACCCAACTACCCCAGAAGAAAACGAAGACCTCACTCTGTAGCTTCAATAAAAGAAGGGGAAAGTTGAACAACGAGATTAGTTCTTGGCATAATTGAAAACAGACTGAATCATAAGCTGTTGTGTGTGTGTGTGTGTGTGTGTGTGTGTGTGTGTGTGTGTGTGTGTGTGTGTGTGTGTGTGTGTGTGTGTGTGTGTGTGTGTGTGTGTGTGTGTGTGTGTGTGTGTGTGTTTATTTGTTTTATATTTCTCCTCCCCTCTCAGTTTGGCCAATGAGAGAGCTTAGGGCTAGGGAGCAGAGTAATGCTTCCACAGAGAGGCCACTTATTCCTCCTACAGCCTGAGTGTGTGGAGCTCAGTTTCTCTGCCTCCCAGCGTACCCCATCTGTCTCACAGCATACCCCATCTCCTCACCTTACTGGGCCCCTGGGCTGGGGTTTAGGCAGGGGATAGAGGGAGGAGGGAGCAGAGTGGCTGGGCTCGGGTTTAGGCAGGGGATAGAGGGAAGAGGGAGCATAGTGGCTGGGCTGGGGTTTAGGCAGGGGATAGAGGGAGGAGGGAGGAGGGAGCAGAGTGGCTGGGCTCGGGTTTAGGCAGGGGATAGAGGGAAGAGGGAGCATAGTGGCTGGGCTGGGGTTTAGTCAGGGGATAGAGGGAGGAGGGAGCAGAGTGGCTGGGCTCGGGTTTAGGCAGGGGATAGAGGGAAGAGGGAGCATAGTGGCTGGGCTGGGGTTTAGGCAGGGGATAGAGGGAAGAGGGAGCATAGTGGCTGGGCTGGGGTTTAGGCAGGGGATAGAGGGAAGAGGGAGCATAGTGGCTGGGCTGGGGTTTAGGCAGGGGATAGAGGGAAGAGGGAGCATAGTGGCTGGGCTGGGGTTTAGGCAAGGGATAAAGGGTTCAGCTGATTTGCCATAGTTTCCTATCTTTTTGTCTTCTATCGCTTTCCTTTGACTGATGTCTATTGGGTTTAGCCAGTCTAGGGACTGATGTCGGACATGAGTGCAGGCTATGAAGTTTAAACATTATAGTGCATCTGACTGTTGTTGATGACTCATTGTGTCAATATCATCCTGTCCTAAATGAGATCATATTGGATGTGAATTCACTGAGGTCTACAGGATGTCATTTCTGACACCGCTAACTTGCTGTACTCCTTTTGTCTCTTCTCTCCAAGGAAGGGGCTTTTGCTCTGGTTTTCAAAAGCATCCACTTCCCGGGGGAAGCTGTAGCCACCAGGTCAGTATGATCCCTCTGACTGACATTTCTCTACTCGACGCCATCACTTCTACCTCACACGTTCGCCCAGCCTACCAGAACACTTTACCTTCCATTATAGATTGACCCCCTTTCTGACCTCTAACCCTGTTGCTGATCTCAAGTGTTGCATAATATCCTGTAGAACTGTCACTAAGCGCAAAGTTCCGTGGAAGCCCATGAATCAGGGAATCTGATCCTGTTTCAAAGAGTTCTGTTACCACATGCCCACTATGATGCAATGTTCTGGTTTAGGTGAAACGGTAAAGTCAGGTATGAACAAGGCATGATGTTTGTGTAAGAAACCTATACAAGTTTTTGTCATCCTTTTTATCAGCATAATGTTAACTGTATACCTGTAAAAGTGGCACATTATGCACAGTAAGCAACACTGTTCACTGTGTGTCTGTCTGTCTGTCTGTCTGTCTGTCTGTCTGTCTGTCTGTCTGTCTGTCTGTGTGCAAACTAGTGGTTATGTGTGTTTTGTGTCCTTTAAGATTTCTCCTCCACTCTCAGTTTTCAAATGAGAGAGCTCAATGGGCTAAGGACCAGAGTGGAGCTTTTCCAGAGAGGGCTCTTAACCACTGAGTGTAGTTTACTGTCTCTTGTCAGAGTTGCTTTCCAGGGGAAAGAATGGTTACAATTAAGTCATTATACAAGTGTTTGTAGTTCCTCACCTCCTCCATTAAACAATGCCCTCCTTCATGGTATTGTTGCTTGATATTGCCGCCTTTCCTTCCAGTTCTCTGCTGCCAATGACTGGAATGAATTGCAAAAATCACTGAAGCTGCTCTTATATCTCCCTCTCTAACTTTAAGCATCAGAATTTCTGCAGGCCCACGCCACTGGTCACACCATAAAGATTTCAGGGTATTATAATGAACAAAACAAGTGATTGTACAATCCTGGTATTGAGTTGAGTGATGTTTGTGGTGTGTGGGATGCTGTTGGCCTGTCTTTATAGTTGAGTGAACGGATGTGGTCTACTCTGTGGGAGAAAGTGGAGGGTGTGTTATGACTGCCTTTGTCTATTCTAAGAGAGCTTGTCTCAGACAGTGGTTTGATTTGGCCCAAAAAATGTAGGTCTAGTTCATACCAGTTTCTCACATTGGTTCAATCGCTCATTCCAGCCGCAGCCTCTATCTCATTCCAGCCTCAGCCTCTAATGGCCTCTGTCACTGTCATCCTGCCTTAGGAGAGGAAGTCCTCTGCTGATAGGCGTGAGGAGCAAGTATGAGCTGTCTATGGAACAGATTCCTATTCAGTACAACAGTACTGGTGAGTCCCTTTTTTCTCTCTGGGTGCCTCTGGAAACTAGGCCAGCTGTTGGCAGACAACTCTTGATGGCGCCAACTGAAACTTTTAGTCCTGGTGTTTTTAAGTATTCTCCTTTATAATTTGTAATACCCCTGTTGTGTACTGTAGCTGTAATGAGCATGTGGAGTTGTAGGTTGGGATTTGTGACCGAAGTTGCTTGTGCAATCTCGTCTGTATAGGTAAAGTGCTGTTTGTCATCAAGCAGAGCACTTAGCTTGACATTTTTATGAATTCATGTCAACTTCAGCTCTCAACTTTCTTGTGCTCGGGAACCATGCTTTTGATAAATCTGTTTTCATTTAGCTGAAAATAAACATGACTAATTTGAAATGAAGTGTAATATTAAGGAGGTGAAAAGGGAAACTTACCAAAGACAAAATGTTAAGAACACCCTTTCACCTTTTGGGTGAGCCTAAATAATATCTGTCTGTAATGTTTAGTGTCAATTACATTTCAAAAGGTTTAGTAATGAGTTATGTTATACGCTGTTATACAACTGAAGTTCCTTCTGGAAAAATACATTCTGTTCTATTATGTATGACCCCGTCTGCTTTCCAGGTCACTTTATAGAAGGCATCCAGCAGAGGAACTTCAGGAACAGGGTGGACAGCACCGTAGCCTTGCACTCAGTCAGTGACAGGAAGGCAGTGGAGTTCTTCTTTGCTTCTGATGCCAGGTGAGAGCCACGAGAACATGAATGGCCCCTCAACTGGATAACTAACCCCAGATGTAATTCATGTAGCTCTTCCAGTTCAATACTGATTGTGTTCTACACTCCTATCTACTGGCCGGCAACTGTCATTACATGTACTTATTCATGTACTGTATATTACTGCTATGTTCCTTACACACTCTTATGGGGGGGAAAAAAACATATCTCTGTCCTTCCTGCTTCACCCCTAGTGCTATCATTGAACACACCAACAAGGTGATCTACCTGCGGGATGATGACATAGCAGCGGTGGCCCAGGGCAAGCTGTCCCTACACCGTATGAGCCGCTGTGCCGGGGAGGACCCTAACCGGGCCATCCAGACCCTACAGATGGAGCTGCAGCAGATCATGAAAGGTCAGGGGTCATCACAACACACAGTCACACACTGATAACAAGAGCCCTGTAATTTAGAGAGTTGGAACTTTGAGGTTTCTGATGCATTGACATGATACTACAACATTCTATGGCAGCCATTTTAGTGGCCCGTTAACATGACATGGGGAATAGTTCAACTATGTTATGGATTGTCTAGAATTAGAACACAATTCGACATTCTGAGAGTTAGCGCCACCCCTCTAAATACATGGCTCTGCTGATAACCAATCAGTGTAAAGTAGATACGGCCAGGGTTATGCAGAGGTGTTGGGATAGTTAGAATTGTTAAGCACTTATTAGCTATGTGCAGTTTTCAGAAATGAGTGAGAGCCTGATGCAGTCTTCTTTCACTTGGAGTCTGTCTGTATTCCTGGGTGATCTGTTCTTGGGGTTGGTATTGATGCATAACATGGATGTTTATATTTACATATTCTTATTCATCCCTTTACATTTGTGTGTCTTTGTGTGTGTGTGTGTGTATAAGGTAGTTATTGTGAATGTGTTAGATTTTACTGCATAGTCAGAACTAGAAGCACAAGCATTTCGCTACACTTGCATTGACATCTGCTAACCATGTGTATGTGACCAATAGAATTTGATTTGATTTGGATGTTGACTCACAGGGAACTTCAAAGCCTTCATGCAGAAGGAGATTTTTGAGCAGCCAGAGTCTGTCTTCAACACCATGAGAGGAAGGATCTGTTTTGAAACTAACACAGGTATGGCATAGTCTGAAATCCACTCAATGTACTCCGTGTGATGCTAAACATGACGACGAGTGGCAAGGAGTAGAATGTTAACTCAAACAGACTGGTACCCAGGTTAGGTATGGCACACACAGTACCCCAAACAGATAACTTTAGAAATAGATCCGTAGCTGAAGATCAGAAATGCATCTTGTTTTGTGTCAGAGATGTGCTTTTGATCACCAGTGGTCCTGGGGGGGCTGAAAGACCATTTGAAGGAGATCAGGCGCTGTAGACGCCTCATCCTGATTGGCTGTGGAACCAGTTTCCATGCTGGAGTGGCGGTGAGTGCTAAACGGGTTGGGGGGGGGTTATGATGGACATTTGGTTGTTGACTGAGTGGGAGATTCACTAATTGACACTTGTGTGGGTGTAACGATAAAGATTCTGTATGGGTCTTGGTCCTGTATTGCTCAGTTGGAGCGGGACACTAATCCGGATGCATATAAGAAATCCCGCTACGACCTTCGACGAGCCATCAAATAGGCAAAGCGTCAATACAGGACTAAGATCAAATGTAATTCCCTGCAATAATGTGTTATCATTTACATACTGTGTCACGTTTATTTTGTCTAAGTATGCCTCTTTCAGACAACAACAACAAAACTTTGACTTGACATAATTCTTCTTCTTTTTGGCAGTTCTTACTTTCACTACTAGAGGGGGATTGGACAATTTCTGGGGGATCTGCACTCCCAAAGTTGTTGACTGTTTTTGTGCTTGCCAGTTAGCTAGCAGTTCTCAGCTGTTAGCAGCCAATGGCTAGCAGTTTGTTACTGGCGATTTAAAAACGGATGATTGCCGTCATTTCTTCAAGTCATTATTGAATGTACCAAATCAAGCCGTTGCCCGACCATTAAAAGGGACAGGCGGCTATTTGAGACTCTGCGTTTTCATTGAAGTTTTACGGGGTGCGGCTGCTCGGCCATGGAAACCCATTTCATGATGCTCCAGACGAACAGTTCCAATGTTGTCGTTGCTTCCAGAGTCAGTTTGGAACAGTGAGTGTTGCAACCGAGGACAGACGGTTTTTATGCGGTACGTGCTTCAGCACTCGGCGGTCCCGTTCTGTGAGCTTGTGTGGCCTACCACTTCGCGGCTGAGCCGTTGTTGCTCTTAGACATTTCCACTTCACAATAACAGCACTTACAGTTGGCAGCTCTAGCGGGCAGAAATTTGATGAACTAACTTGTTTGAAAGGTGGCGTCCTATGAAAGTCACTGAGCTCTTCAGTAAGGCCATTCTACTGCCAATGTTTGTCTATGGAGATTGAATGGATGTGTGCTCGATTTTATACATTGGCCAGCGATGGGTTTGGCTGAAATAGCTGAATCTACTAATTTGAAGGAGTGTCCACATACACTATATATACACAAAAGTATTTAGCTAATACCCGTGTATATAGCCAAGTTATCTTTACTTATTGTGTATTTATTCCTTGTGTCTCTATTTTTCTCTCTGCATTGTTTGGAATGTCCCGTATGTTAGCATTTCACTGTTAGTCTACACCTGTTGTTTTTACCAAGCATGTGACAAATAAAATGTGTATTTTATTTGGTAGAGCATGGCGCTTGCAACATCAGGATTGTGGTTCGATTCCAGAGACCCACCCAAAACATAAAAAATGTACGCACACTTCACTGTGGGTCGTTTTGGATTAAAAGCATCTGCGAAATGGCTTATTTAAGAAAAAAGACTCAAAATAGTCCAGACTCCAGGCTGAACAGTCGGTTGTTCAGAGATGAAGAATAGAGTGGTTGATGATACCCTTCCTTGATGCCTCTAGACCAGACAGATTCTGGAGGAGTTGACTGAACTGCCTGTGATGGTGGAACTGGCCTCTGATTTCCTGGACCGCATCACTCCTGTCTTTAGAGATGACGTCTGCTTCTTCATCAGCCAGTCTGGTACGTGAGACTGCACATTATCTGGTCAGATATGGTGATCGATTGTGCTTTGTTTCACAAGACGCTATGACTCCACCTCCTTCCAGGTGAGACAGCAGACACCCTGATGACGCTGCGTTACTGTCAGGGCCGCGGAGCTCTGACGGTGGGCATCACCAACACAGTGGGCAGCTCCATCTCCAGGGAGACAGACTGTGGCGTTCACATCAACGCTGGCCCTGAAATCGGCGTGGCCAGCACCAAGGTACACTACCACCACCACCACACTGCTGTCTGTTCACAGGGAAGCCTCAGTTAATGTGAGCTCAGTGGTGTTGTACTGAGCACGGCAACTATATTGATATCAGGATTCACATGTGTACCTAGGTTGAGATTTGGAGGAGATGGTGTACTGTGTTTATGCAAGTGCCTCATATACTAGTGTTTGTGCATGACTGCTCACAGTGCCCCATGCTTTCTCCAGGCATACACCAGCCAGTTTGTGGCCCTCACCATGTTTGGTTTGATGATGAGTGAGGACAGAATCTCCCTGCAGAAGAGGAGACTGGAGATCATCAACGGATTGAGGATGCTGCCAGGTCAGCCTGACTCTCTGTGCCTCTCGTTACCCCTCCCCCCCCAACCTCTAGCCATCCCTGTCATTTTACACTCCTTATCTGTCTACCTCCAATGCATTCCCTCACTGTGACATCCTTGTGAGCTAATGCAGAATATGTCTGGTGTTCCTCTCCTCAGGGTTGATTAAGGAGGTTCTGACTCTGGACGACCAGATCAAAAACATTGCAAGCGAGCTGTACCAGCAGAGGTCCCTGCTGGTTATGGGCCGTGGATACAACTACGCCACCTGTATGGAGGGGGCACTGGTGAACACTGAAACTACTCTTCATGCAGGGCTCTCCAACCCTGTTCCTGGAGAGCTACCTTCTTTAGGTTTTTGCTCCAACCATGTTCCTGGAGAGATATCCTCCTGTAGGTTTTAACTCCAACCCTGTTCCTGGAGAGATATCCTCCTGTAGGTTTTAACTCCAACCCTGTTCCTGGAGAGATATCCTCCTGTAGGTTTTAACTCCAACCCTGTTCCTGGAGAGATATCCTCCTGTAGGTTTTAACTCCAACCCTGTTCCTGGAGAGATGCCCTCCCATGTGGTCTAGTGGATCTTTGTGGTGGGCTGGGCGCCTGCAGGCTGACTTTGGTCGTCAGTTGAACTCTGTTTCCTCCGACACGGTGCGGCTGGCTTCCGGGTTAAGCGAGCGGGTGTTAAGAAGCGCGGTTTGGCGGTAATGTTTTGGAGGACACACGACTCGACCTTTGACTCCCGAGCACGTTGGGGAGTTGCTGCGATGAGACGAGATCGAAAAAGGGGGTAAAAAAAGAACCACAAAAAAAAGAGAACGGTAAGCTCTCCAAGAACAGGGCTGGAGTTAACCAACAGGAGGGTAGCTCTCCAAGAACAGGGCTGGAGTTAACCAACAGGAGGGTAGCTCTCCAAGAACAGGGCTGGAGTTAACCAACAGGAGGGTAGCTCTCCAAGAACAGGGCTGGAGTTAACCAACAGGAGGGTAGCTCTCCAAGAACAGGGCTGGAGTTAACCAACAGGAGGGTAGCTCTCCAAGAACAGGGCTGGAGTTAACCATCAGGAGGGTAGCTCTCCAAGAACAGGGCTGGAGTTAACCAACAGGAGGGTAGCTCTCCAAGAACAGGGCTGGAGTTAACCAACAGGAGGGTAGCTCTCCAAGAACAGGGCTGGAGTTAACCAACAGGAGGGTAGCTCTCCAAGAACAGGGCTGGAGTTAACCAACAGGAGGGTAGCTCTCCAAGAACAGGGCTGGAGTTAACCAACAGGAGGGTAGCTCTCCAAGAACAGGGCTGGAGTTAACCAACAGGAGCTCTCCAAGAACAGGGCTGGAGTTAACCAACAGGAGGGTCTCCAAGAACAGGGTTGGAGTTAACCAACAGGAGGGTAGCTCTCCAAGAACAGGGCTGGAGTTAACCAACAGGAGGGTAGCTCTCCAAGAACAGGGCTGGAGTTAACCAACAGGAGGGTAGCTCTCCAAGAACAGGGCTGGAGTTAACCAACAGGAGGGTAGCTCTCCAAGAACAGGGCTGGAGTTAACCAACAGGAGGGTAGCTCTCCAAGAACAGGGCTGGAGTTAACCAACAGGAGGGTAGCTCTCCAAGAACAGGGCTGGAGTTAACCAACAGGAGGGTAGCTCTCCAAGAACAGGGCTGGAGTTAACCAACAGGAGGGTAGCTCTCCAAGAACAGGGCTGGAGTTAACCAACAGGAGGGTAGCTCTCCAAGAACAGGGCTGGAGTTAACCAACAGGAGGGTAGCTCTCCAAGAACAGGGCTGGAGTTAACCAACAGGAGGGTAGCTCTCCAAGAACAGGGCTGGAGTTAACCAACAGGAGGGTAGCTCTCCAAGAACAGGGCTGAGTTAACCAACAGGAGGGTAGCTCTCCAAGAACAGGGCTGGAGTTAACCAACAGGAGGGTAGCTCTCCAAGAACAGGGCTGGAGTTAACCAACAGGAGGGTAGCTCTCCAAGAACAGGGCTGGAGTTAACCAACAGGAGGGTAGCTCTCCAAGAACAGGGCTGGAGTTAACCAACAGGAGGGTAGCTCTCCAAGAACAGGGCTGGAGTTAACCAACAGGAGGGTAGCTCTCCAAGAACAGGGCTGGAGTTAACCAACAGGAGGGTAGCTCTCCAAGAACAGGGCTGGAGTTAACCAACAGGAGGGTAGCTCTCCAAGAACAGGGCTGGAGTTAACCAACAGGAGGGTAGCTCTCCAAGAACAGGGCTGGAGTTAACCAACAGGAGGGTAGCTCTCCAAGAACAGGGTTGGAGTTAACCAACAGGAGGGTAGCTCTCCAAGAACAGGGCTGGAGTTAACCAACAGGAGGGTAGCTCTCCAAGAACAGGGCTGGAGTTAACCAACAGGAGGGTAGCTCTCCAAGAACAGGGCTGGAGTTAACCAACAGGAGGGTAGCTCTCCAAGAACAGGGTTGGAGTTAACCAACAGGAGGGTAGCTCTCCAAGAACAGGGCTGGAGTTAACCAACAGGAGGGTAGCTCTCCAGGAACAGGGTTGGAGTTAACCAACAGGAGGGTAGCTCTCCAGGGACAGGGTTGGAGTTAAAACCAACAGGAGGATAGCTCTCCAGGAACAGAGTTGGAGAGCCTCGGGGTAGAGAGCTCCCGAGTGGCGCAGTGGTCTAAGGCACTGCATCCAGGCTGTATCACAACCGGCTGTGATTAGGAGTCCCATAGGGCGGTTCACAATTGGCCCAGCGTTGTCCGGGTTTGGCTGGTATAGGCCGTTGTTGTAAATAAGAGTTTGTTCTTAACTGATTTGCCTAATTAAATACAAAAATGTCAAATAACTCTCAGGAGGACTAGATGGCTTATTGACTTTCATTCTATTATTTTCCTGTTACAGAAAATCAAAGAGATCACGTACATGCACTCAGAGGGCATCCTGGCTGGGGAGCTGAAGCACGGTCCCCTGGCTCTCATCGACAAACACATGCCTGTCATTATGATCATCATGAAAGACGCCTGCTACACCAAGTGTCACAACGCTCTGCAGCAGGTCACAGCACGCCAGGTGAGACACACACACACACACAGAGGAAGTGGGACTCTCTCTCTCTCTGACTTTGACATTCAGTAGCTTTTGTACACCCTGGTATTCAAAAATAATTCACCTGAGGGAATATCACAATGGACAGAATAGTTTAATGATTATATCATTATTGATGCTGTTTTCCCCCTTCCTGTCAGGGGCGGCCCATTATCCTGTGTTGCCAGGACGACCCTGAGATCACTAAGAATGCTTACAAGACCATTGAGTTGCCACAGACAGTGGACTGCCTTCAGGGCGTCCTCAGTGTCATTCCTCTCCAGCTCATGTCCTTCCACTTGGCTGTGCTCCGAGGATACGATGTAAGTCACCAGGCCCCAATGATCCTCTGTTACAGCCGACAGCAGTCATAGTATGTGTTGTGTCTGAGGGTGATTTTAAAAAGCTGTGTGCGTGCTCTGTGTGCGTGCTCTGTGTCTGTGTGCGTGCTCTGTGTCTGTGTGCGTGCTCTGTGTCTGTGTGCGTGCGTGCTCTATGTCTGTGTGCGTGCCCTGTGTCTGCTCTTTGTCTGTGCTCTGTGTCTGCGTGCTCTGTGTCTGCGTGCTCTATGTCTGTGTGCGTGCTCTGTCTGCGTGCTCTGTGTCTGCGTGCTCTATGTCTGTGTGCGTGCTCTGTGTCTGCGTGCTCTGTGTCTGCGTGCTCTATGTCTGTGTGCGTGCTCTGTCTGCGTGCTCTATGTCTGTGTGCGTGCTCTGTCTGCGTGCTCTGTGTCTGCGTGCTCTGTGTCTGTGTGCGTGTGCGAGACCTTAACACTAATGTTGATTTTCTTTTCGTCTTCTCAGGTGGACTGCCCCAGGAACCTAGCCAAGTCTGTGACAGTGGAGTAACTACTAGTTTCAAACCAATCAAAATACCATAGTGCAGTCAGGCGTGTCTTTCTCTGTACTTTGTGTGTACTTTGTGTGTACTGTGTGTGTTGGCAGGTACTGAATGTGTAATTTTAACTGGGTATTTATCAGGGTTTGGGTCAATTTGAATTGAAGGCATTCAGGAAGTAAACTGAAATTCCAATTCAATTATTGAGAAAATGTATTTTCAATTACTTCAATCAACTTAAAAGGAAAACCTATTTAAAAATGTTGGGATTTTCAATTAAAATCCTGAATTTACTGACTTCAATTTAAATTGACCCCAACCCTGGTATTTATGGTAGACGTTAAACTCTAAAGAGTTGTCATGACTCTTGTGGTGTGCTGGAGTTCTATCAGTGAGTTAAATTCAATGACGTTTACTCAATAAGTGCCTTGTGAATGTTTAATTTTAATTTTATTTTTTATATATACATAAGGAAGGGACATCTATATTCTATTCTGTTTACTGCTCGGCACTGAAGCAAAGGAACAATGTCATAGCCTATTGTTTACATTTAGTCTCGAAATGTTTACGGTTGTGCAATACGTAGACTGACAAGGACTAAAGTGTCTTGGTGTTTGTTTGTAATAGCTCGCACATCATTTAATATGCATGATGCCTACTATACCTTTTTAAACAGTGAAGCAACAGTTGAATCTTACCATTACAGAAGGTAGAGAGATAATATGACAATTATGTATTCCAACTCTCTATCCCTTCCTGTATTTGTTTGAGCCAAAGAGAAAACAAGCAAAGGACTGTTGGCTATATGGACAATTTCTCGTTTGATATCCTCTTTACAACGGGAAAATATATGAGTACTTTGAGGCTGTTACTGTATAACGCCCTTATCATATGCAAATGATTTTAGACCAAACGCGTGTACATGTACATTGCGATATATGTTTAAAATTGTAGATATTTATTGTATTTTATATCTGATTATTAGTCTTACATGTCTAATTTTGAATAGGCCAGATTATGTCCCCTAATCTTTGACTATGTATATTATTATTATTATTATTTTTTAATACAATTATTTTTTACCCTTTATGTTTGTGTGTATGGTTTCCAGATCATATAGTGCTAGCTGAATGAAGAGCAATATTCTCTTGATTTGATTTAAGCTATATAAATACAGTACCAGTCAAAAGTTTGGGGACACCTATTCATTCCCAGAGTTATATATATACATATTTTTTTTACATTGTAGAATAATAGTGAAGACATCAAAACTATAAAGTAACACATATGGAATCATGTATTAACTCAGTGTTAAACAAATCAAAATATATTTTAAGATTCTTCAAAGTAGCCACCCTTTGCCTTGATGACAGCTTTGCACACTCTTGGCATTCTCTCAACCAGCTTCACCTGGAATGCTTTTCCAACAGTCTTGAAGGAGTTCCCACATATGCTGAGCACTTGTTGGATAGTTTTCCTTCACTCGGCAGTCCAACTCATCCCAAACCATATCAATTGGTTTGAGGTTGGTTGATTGTGGAGGCCAGGTCATCTGATGTAGCACTCCATCACTCTCTTTCTTGGTCAAACAGCCCTTACACAGCCTGAAGGTGTTGGGTCATTGTCCTGTTGAAAAACAAATGATAGTCCCCCTAAGCGTGAACCAGATGGGATGGCGTATCGCTGCAGAATACTGTGGTAGCCATGCTGGTTAAGTGTGCCTTGAATTCTAAATAAATCACTGAGTGTCACTAGCAAAGCACCATCACACCTCCTTCTCCATGCTTCACGGTGGGAACCACACAAGTGGAGATCATCCGTTTACCTACTCTGCGTCTTACAAAGACATGGTGGTTGTAACCAAAAATCTCAAATTTGGACTCAACAGACCAAAGGACAGATTTTCACCAGTCTAATGTCCATTACTTGTGTTTATTGGCCGAAGCAAGTCTCTTAGTAATGTCCTTTAGTAGCAATTCGACCATGAAGGCCTGATTTACGCTGATCTCCTCTGAACAGTTGTTGAGATGTGTCTGTTACTTGAACTCTGTGAAGTATTTATTTGGGCTGCAAACTTAGGTGTCAGTGTGTTTTATTTTAAAATCTTTAGTGTGCAACTTGAAGTGTTTACAAGAATGATGGATGTTAACCCTGGATTTCAAATGCTATATATTGGCCACTGAGAGGATTTGAAGCCACCTGTTGGCCATAATGACACCCCCCAGTAGGAGCAGTCCACCATAGGAATGAATGGAATTCTATGGTATTTCAATTAATTGTTTTAAGGACAAAATTACAAGTATTGAAGTATTTTTGTTGTTGTAGTGAGGACAGTAACATTAGTAATCTTCAGAAATTATATATTAAGGAAACGTTCATCTTTTTATTTTGTATGTTTAGCTCACATAATATAATTTAAAAGTATGCATTCGTGTCTGTAATAGAACAAAGGTGGCAAAAATGAATGTAGACATTAATATATGCATTTCTAGAGCTTCCAAAATATTTTTTTTACAACGGTGAGTGAGTGCCAAGATGGACGCGCGGAGAATATTTATACATTTTTATTTAACCTTTATTTAACTAGGCAAGTCACGTATATGTAACTCAATGGTTCGCAATCGCAGACAGCATCATATATTTTGGCACTGTTGTTTGTGTGAGTTTGTGAACTGTCTGTCGGGATGTGTAGTTACAATATAACTAACTACTGTAGCTACATTGTATCAATTAACGTGTGCCAACTATTACTGCTACGCGATTACGTCATGCACGCTCGCTCGTGGCCGCTCGTGGTACTGTGAGGAATTGTCCCAGCAGCACCTCTTCGCCTGCCTCCGCCCCACCAGTCATGCTACGGACAGGACCGCAACATTTTCAGCCAAACTACAAGGAAACATAAACACAAAGTCTCCAATTTCACTGAACATACCAAGTGGAACGATTCTTCTTCTAGACACATCTGGTGCTGCGACATTTCATTTGGTTAGCGGGTGTACGCATGGGAGTGATCCGGCAAAAGAAAAGGCAGAAGGTAAATCAGGCTATCGTTTTCATCCAGATTGTTCTTCGGTGCACTGTCTGCTGTGACTGGTACACTTACTGTCACAAAAGCTTTGCTATCGATAAAAGAAATTACAGGAGTGAAATACAAAATGATAATACTGATAGCATTGAATATGTGAATAAGATACAAAACATGTTAGTCTAACTCTTTAATACTGTACATCTGAATAGGTTTGGCCTTTGTAGCTGGCAACCTGGGTTGAACGTGTCATGATGTCGGTATAGCACGCATACTGAGTCATTCATTAGACTAGAAGCAGTCTGTGCGATGCATCCAGGTAGCCTATTGAGGACGGAACGCAAATTCAATGTACATTGACTGTGTGCCTGAGGTATAGAATGTTTGCAACACTTCCACATATTTTGTTCCATGGTAATTATTAGTAGGGAGTAGGATACTTTGTTTTTAAAAAGCATGCAGACTACAATTTCAGGTAGAACCATAGTTATAGGCCACAGTTGGCTAAATCGTAGCTATGGAGTTATTACATAGGTTATTATTATTACATAGTTATTACATAGGTTATTATTACATAGTTATTACATAGGTTATTATTACATAGTTATTACATAGGTTATTATTATTACATAGTTATTACATAGGTTATTATTACATAGTTATTACATAGGTTATTATTACATAGTTATTACATAGGTTATTATTACATAGTTATTACATAGGTTATTATTACATAGTTATTACATAGGTTATTATTATGACATAGTTATTACATAGGTTATTATTGGTCTGGTGTAAAGTCATATGTGCTCAAATGTTTTGTAGCTAATTAGCAAAATATACAAATTTAAAAAAAATATGTATCATGTAAATGCAAGAAATGAAAACATTTTGACACTCAGCCTCAAAAAATATTTGGTTATTTGGCCTACTGAAAAGCCTGCCTATGTCCCAGCTAGGCCCACAGTTGTTTAACTCACCCATGTCATCTTGCACAACACAAATGCCCTATAATCAGTTCTGACCACTAAATCATATTATTTAAATGACATGTTGGCAACTGTGGGGTCATAGCTAACCCGTGGGATGAACCAGTGGTTAACAGTTGGCAGCTGCCCATTGCGCCATTGCTGAGGGACCATGAGGCTTTTCTAGGTCACCATCTATCTACTAACGAGCCACAAGACTCTCAACATACCAGTGTATCTGTCTGCCCTTACCAACGTGTGTGTGAGAGAGTGTGCATGCGTTTGAGTGTCTAACATAGGGTTGACTGCAATATTTTTTCCTGATTGTACTCGTCTCAGGTCTGCATGCTGTTAGTTGCTGCCGATCTGAGCTCTACCTGACAAGGATCAGGTGAAACACAGCCTTGTCCACCAGGCATTTAATTGTGAACGTTCCAAGGGGAGATGCATGCTGTTAGTTGCTGCCGATCTGAGCTCTACCTGACAAGGATCAGGTGAAACACAGCCTTGTCCACCAGGCATTTAATTGTGAACGTTCCAAGGGGAGATGCATGCTGTTAGTTGCTGCCGATCTGAGCTCTACCTGACAAGGATCAGGTGAAACACAGCCTTGTCCACCAGGCATTTAATTGTGAACGTTCCAAGGGGAGATGCATGCTGTTAGTTGCTGCCGATCTGAGCTCTACCTGACAAGGATCAGGTGAAACACAGCCTTGTCCACCAGGCATTTAATTGTGAACGTTCCAAGGGGAGATGCATGCTGTTAGTTGCTGCCGATCTGAGCTCTACCTGACAAGGATCAGGTGAAACACAGCCTTGTCCACCAGGCATTTAATTGTGAACGTTCCAAGGGGAGATGCATGCTGTTAGTTGCTGCCGATCTGAGCTCTACCTGACAAGGATCAGGTGAAACACAGCCTTGTCCACCAGGCATTTAATTGTGAACATTCCAAGGGGAGATGAATCAGGCTGTTAGTTGCTGCCGATCTGAGCTCTACCTGACAAGGATCAGGTGAAACACAGCCTTGTCCACCAGGCATTTAATTGTGAACGTTCCAAGGGGAGATGCATGCTGTTAGTTGCTGCCGATCTGAGCTCTACCTGACAAGGATCAGGTGAAACACAGCCTTGTCCACCAGGCATTTAATTGTGAACATTCCAAGGGGAGATGAATCAGGCTGTTAGTTGCTGCCGATCTGAGCTCTACCTGACAAGGATCAGGTGAAACACAGCCTTGTCCACCAGGCATTTAATTGTGAACGTTCCAAGGGGAGATGCATGCTGTTAGTTGCTGCCGATCTGAGCTCTACCTGACAAGGATCAGGTGAAACACAGCCTTGTCCACCAGGCATTTAATTGTGAACGTTCCAAGGGGAGATGCATGCTGTTAGTTGCTGCCGATCTGAGCTCCACCTGACAAGGATCAGGTGAAACACAGCCTTGTCCACCAGGCATTTAATTGTGAACGTTCCAAGGGGAGATGCATGCTGTTAGTTGCTGCCGATCTGAGCTCCACCTGACAAGGATCAGGTGAAACACAGCCTTGTCCACCAGGCATTTAATTGTGAACGTTCCAAGGGGAGATGAATCAGGCTGTTTTTCTTCTTTCTTTCAACCACCCAGAACAGCACAGCTTTTATAACTTTGAATTCAGGATTGGTATGTAGATGTGGTGTTGTATGCCACTCAAGCACTACATCTGCTGCTCCTGGTAGAGTTCTGCTGCAACCCACTAAGAGGGTACTGCTCACTCTGAGTCAGATTCAGCATGTCCTCCACTCTGTCCATGTTATGGCTGACTGGCTCTGGGAACCATGGAATAAAGGGAGAAAGCAGGACAGAGTCATATCGCCCAAGGTTCCTCTATGTCATCCAGCATCACGCAGATTACTGTTATGGCCTAGAGAGATTGTGTGGGCGTTGGAACAGCGTTGTGTTTGCTGTGTGTGTGTGTGTGTGTGTGTGTGTGTGTGTGTGTTTTGCCAGCTAACAACGTCCACTTTGTCCCATAACTACATCATTAATTTTGTTTATTACATGCTATCATGCAACTATAATGAAATAATGGTTCCACATGAATTGGTCTGTTATTTGTGAATCTTTCCTAATGTATAGTTATTTCCCTCTCTACTCTAGAACTAGTTGTAATAGCAGTAGTGCTATAACATGCCCTAAGAACATAATCTGATATAATATTATCATAATATTCAAATTCCTCTGTTCTCTCTCTCCTCAGGTTGTATCCTATTCATTAGTGGCAGCACAGGGGGAGGAGCCATGAGTGAAGGGGAGGGGCTCTTCCACAGCGTGCAGGTGGGTGACTCCACCTTCACTGTGCTGACCCGCTATCAGCAGCTCCGCGCTATCGGGTCTGGTGCCCAGGGCATTGTCTGGTGAGTGGGCATGGCACAGACACACTGTTATTTAAACTCCTCACAAGCATCCTGTTGTTGCATTGACTGAACATGATGAGTCATTCCTTCAATAGATGGTGGAATACTTGGGTTCCACAGCAATCAAGGTGTGGTGTCCTATTTTCATGGAAAACAGTGATAAATGATGGCGTCTCCTTTCCTCCCACTCCTCTGTGTGTCTGTCTATGTAGCTCGGCCCTGGACAGTGTCCTTGGGGTCCCTGTGGCGGTGAAGAAACTGAGCCGGCCCTTCCAGAACCAGACCCACGCCAAGCGGGCCTATAGGGAGCTGGTGCTGCTCAAGTGCGTCAATCACAAAAATGTACGTCACTGTGGACATGCTCAGCTGTCCACGTATGTGGGTCTTTTAGACATAATCATTATGGCAAATTCCTTTGTGTGTGACATCATCGGCTAACTGCACTGTATGTGTGTATGAAATTATTGATTTAGTCTTATATCACCAAATGAGTGTCATATTTCTGTCTCCTGATATATTGTCTCTTCTCCTCCAGATTATTAGGCTCCTGAATGTCTTCACACCACAGAATTCACTGGAGGAGTTCCAGGATCTGTAAGTTGGCTGCAGGCTCATATTTTTTGCTTATCCTTCTATGGTAAGCATTATTCTCCTCATCACTGCTGCAGGGCTGCACTGCCTCCTTCCTATGAGGGGTCTGTTGCTTGAGAGAGAGAGGATGCTATGTAATCACAAGCTTAGTAGTGACCTTCAAAGGTTACACATTGTAACACATTATTATACATAAAAAAAGATCTACATGACCGTTTTGCAGGAGACAAGGAAATAACTGAGAAATAACCTCAGAGTAATATATAGAGGGATACCTTAAAATGAAAGTTTCAATAGTTTTCAGGAATAAAAGAGATAATATTACGACTTCCATTATGTATATGTTATAAAACTCTAGATTTCAGTGGGCGGGGCTACATAATAGAGGAGTCGTGGTTGGCTGGACCAGATGTAAGTACTGGGATCTTATGAGTGGTTGTCCCATGAAGTTAGATAGAGGACTCTAGATGGATATAAGCAGGTTTAGCATGGACATTGATGGGGAGTAGGGCTGACCCTATTTAGTCGACTGGTCGATTTTTTGGTCGATAGGCTGTTTGTCGACCAAGATCTTTTTTTGTTGAGCACACGAGACACCTGTCTGATTTGCTTCTGAATCGGTGTTCTAATCCAGGGATGCAACGGTCCAAGAATAAGGGGAGTGTGGCTCAGATGCACAAGGCACATCTCTCTCCAGCCATTTTGTGTGTATTTGTTGTTTCATAACTTCATTATGAGCATTATTTGCTGTGTCTATCAATTCCCCATTACATATATCACCAGTAGTGGCCTACATTTACTGTTGATTCCCATAATTTCTAAACTGCAATGTTTATTTGGTTATGGTAATTTCTGTTAGGCTAATGCATTCAACATGTTAAATTCAGCAGAAAAAGAAACGTCCCTTTTTCAGGACCCTGTCTTTGAAAGATAAATCGTAAAAATCCAAATAACTTCACAGATCTTCATTGTAAAGGGTTTAAACACTGTTTATCGTGCTTGTTCAATGAATCATAAATAATTAATGAACATGCACCTGTGGAACGGAGTTAAGACACTAACAGCTTATAGATGGTAGGCAAATAAGGTCCCAGTTATGAAAACTTAGGACACTAAAGAGGCCTTTCTACTGACTCTGAAAAACACCAAAAGAAAGATGCTCAGAGTCCCTGCTCATCGCTTGAACGTGCCGTAGGGATGCTGCAAGTAGGCATGAGGACTGCAGATGTGGCCAGGGCAATAAATTGCAATGTCCGTACTGTGAGACGCCTAAGACAGCGCTACAGGGAGACAGGATGGACAGCTGATCGTCCTTGCAGTGGCAGACCACGTGTAACAACACCTGCACAGGATCGGTACATCCGAACATCACACCTGCGGGACAGGTACAGGATGGCAACAACTGCCAACATCCCTCCATCAAAGACAGACTGTCCGCAATAGGCTGAGAGAGGCTGGACTGAGGGCTTGTAGGCCTGTTGTAAGGCAGGTCCTCACCAGACATCACCGGCAACAACTTCACCTATGGGCACAAACCCACCGTCGCTGGACCAGACAAGTCTGGCAAAAAGTGCTCTTCACTGATGAGTCGCTGTTTTGTCTCACCAGGTGTGATGGTCGGATTCGCGTTTATCGCCGAAGGAATGAGCGTTACACCGAGTCCTGTACTCTGGAGTGGGATCGATTTTTAGGTGGACGGTCCGTCATGGTCTGGGGCGGTGTGTCACAGCATCATCAGACTGAGCTTGTTGTCATTGCAGGCAATCTCAATGCTGTGCATTACAGGGAAGACATCCTCCTCCCTCATGTGGTACCCTTCCTGGAGGCTCATCCTGACATGACCCTCCATCATGACAATGCTACCAGCCATCGTTCTGTGCATGATTTCCTGCAAGACAGGAATGTCAGTGTGCTGCCATGGCCAGCGAAGAGCCCAGATCTCAATCCCATTGAGCACGTCTGGGATCTGTTGGATTGGAGGGTGAGGGCTAAGGACATTCACCCCAGAAATGTCCAGGAACTTGCAGGTGCCTTGGTGGAAGGGTGGGGTAACAACTTACAGCAATAACTGGCAAATCTGGTGCAGTTCATGAGGAGGAGATGCACTGCAGTACTTAATGCAGCTGGTGGCCACACCAGATACTGACTGTTACTTCTGATTTTTACCCCCCATTTGTTCAGGGACACATTATTCCATTTCTGTTAGTCACATGTATGTGGAACTTGTTCAGTTTATGTCTCATTTGCTGAATCTTGTTATGTTCATACAAATATTTACACAGGTTAAGTTTGCTGAAAAGAAATGCAGTTGACAGTGAGAGGACATTTATTTTTTTGCTGAGTTACAGTCCTTTACCGTTCTCGTTGCAAAGCTCACAACCTATGATACGCTTATGAGAAACACATTTTTGTTAATTACATCCCATTTAGGAGTTCTGTAAATGTATCCGTTGTCTTTTGTTTGAAACGCTCCTGTCAATGTTGAGTAAGACACGCACCTGATTATGCATATGGAAGTAGGCCTAGACCTGACCTGATTGGTCTGATTAGTATAATTCCAGCTCTCTCCAATTCGATAACCACTCGGCATGAAAGGGAAAAATGTAATGCTCTTATCCAGTGGAAACGTTGTTAAAAACTTGTGTACTTCTTATTCCAAATAGCCTACAGCTGTGTCTGGCCCGAGCTCACTGGTGGGGGAAACACTGAGGGCCCAGAATATTTTATACAATTCTGCAAGTTTGCTAGCGTGAGTTTCGAGCTGACCAAGTTGGTAGTTGATACATTGTTGTAAGTTTGTTGTTTTTATAATTTTAATTTAGATTGAAAAAGAATGTAGATTAACCACAGACAATGATTTTGAGATACAAAGAATATTAAAAATGAAATGGAAACTGTTCCACAAAAATGTGCATATGTAAATCATAACTGGCACGCAGATCGGTAGAAATGGTAAGATAAATTGGCTCTCCAAATGGAGAAGGTTGCAGACCGCTGGTGTAGCCTGTTACTGGCAACTTCAGGGCCATAACGGCAGAATCTGCGAAGGCCAGCAGCTGCAGGAGGAGGGCCGGGAACAGGTTTTTTAGACTATCTTGATCTCTGGCTCCCTCTTGAGTCATTTGTGTCTTAATTATGTAATCAAGCAGCGTGCTTGAAGCAAGTTCAGTAGATATACATAGGGTTGCACATTTTGGGGAATATTCAGTGGTGGAAACTTTCAGTGGGAATTAACCGAAATATATGGGAATTAACAGAAATATATGCAAATTAATATTGAGGCCATTTAAATTTAGATGTTTGTTGCATTGGATATATTTATCATATCATATGGAGATGGAAACATAAACCTTTTACATTTTCATAAGAAGACATAATTGCAAATGCTTCCAATAGAAATTTTTAAAATGATTTAGTTACGAATTTAACTTTAATTAAATGAGTTGACCCTTCACATGGGATGATTTCACTGAACAACAAAAGAAAGGGAACATTGAATGACCACCAATGATCCATCGCCCAAAAACATTATCAACATACATCTGTAAAATGATAGTCTAGAAACTCAAGCTTTTGTTGTCTTCCTCTCAGGCTCCCATGTCTTCTCCCTGGACCTCCTCAATGTCCACACCACTTGAACATCAGACTCTGAGGCCTCATCTTCACTGTCACTTTCCAACCTTGTTGAGGATGGCTTATTGTCAAGCCTCAAATTGGCCCGGATGGCCACCAATTTTTTAACCCTCATAAGCATATCATTAGTGTGCAAGATCTTGAGAATCAGCTGCACATGTGATGGAAGAATGCACTGTGCATGCAGAAGGTTGCAATTCCATTGAATCGGGGATAGTTTAACCAAAATATGCCACAATACCTAAAATTGCCTTATGTGTATCCCACAAAAAAAGGTTCACTGTTATAAGCTAACTTTTTAAAAAATATAAGCAAAATTCCCCATATTCCAAGGTTTAACTTCCCTTGGAAAATTTCTGGAAAGTTTACCGACCCTTTGCAACCCTGCATATAGAGAAGTTTATTTTTATTAAAACACATATGGTGTTTCTATATATGGACAAATGCACGTTTTACAATTTTGTTTAAATGATTGGTCGGGAAAAATGATTGGTCGACCATTAGGCACAGCCCTATTGGGGTGGTCTATCTAACTCTATGGGTGGTCCCCTCTGTCTGTTTGCCAGCTACCTGGTGATGGAGCTGATGGATGCCAGTCTGTGCCAGGTCATCCACATGGATCTGGACCATGAGAGGATGTCCTACCTGCTCTACCAGATCCTCTGTGGCATCAGACACCTGCACTCCGCTGGCATCATCCACAGGGTCAGTCATTGGCTGGTCATAAATGGTTGTGAATATGTGTTGTATGCAGATAATAACATAAGCCATGTAGACATCTACTGTACTTGCCTAATCATCATCACTACCATTATCCCCACCATCATAACCATTATCATCATAACCATTATTATCATCACCATTGTAACCAGCATCATCACCACCACCATCATACGCATCATCATCATCATCACCACCATCGTCATCACTACCATCATAATCACCATCATCACCTCCACCATCATAACCATCATCACCACCACCATTATAACATCATCACCATCATCATCACCATCATTCACCACCATCATAACCATCACCACCATCATCATCACCACCATTATAACCATCACCACCATCATTATCACCACCACCATCATAACCATCACCACCATCGTCATCACTACCATCATAATCACCATCATTACCTCCACCATCATAACCATCATCACCACCACCATTATAACATCATCACCATCATCACCATCATCATCACCATCATTCACCACCATCATAACCACCACCATCATAACCATCACCACCATCATCATCACCACCATTATAACCATCATAACCATCACCACCATCATTATCACCACCACCACCATCAGCATCCTAACCATCATTATCACCATCATCATCATCATCACCATCATTCACCACCATCATAACCACCACCATCATAACCATCACCACCATTATAACCATCATAACCATCACCACCATCATTATCACCACCATCACCACCATCAGCATCCTAACCATCATTATCACCATCATCATCATAACCATCATTCACCACCATCATGACCATCATCCCTACCATCATCACCACCACCACTATCATCACCACCATCATAACCATCACAATCAACACCACTGTCATCACCACCACCACCATCATAACATCACCATCATAACCATCACCATCTTGACCATCACCACCATCATAACCATCTTCACCACCACCATCATAACCATCACCATCACCATAACCTTCACCATCATCATCATCATCATAACATCACCACCATCATCATCACTACCATCATAATCACCATCATCACCTCCACCATCATAACCATCACCATCAACACCACCGTTATCACCACTATCATCACCACCATCATAACATCATCATCGCCATAATCATCACCATCATTACCTTCACCATCAACATCACCGCCATCACCACCACCATCACCATCATCATAACCATCACCACCACCTCCATCATAACCATCACCATCGTAACCATCACCGTCATAACCACCACCATCATCACCACCATCATCACCATCAACACAACCATCATCATCACCATCATCGTCATAACCACCACCATCATCACCACCATCATAACCATCACAACCATCACAACCATCATCATCACCACCATCATAACCATCACCACCATCACAACCATCATCATCATAACCATCATCGTCATCACAACCATCATCACCACCACCATCATAATCACCATCATCACCTCCACCATCATAACCATCATCACCATCACAACCATCACCATCATAATCACCATCATCACCTCCACCATCATAACCATCATCACCATCACAACCATCACCATCATAATCATCACCACCATCGTCATCACTACCATCATAATCACCATCATCACCTCCACCATCATCACCACCACCATTATAACATCACCACCATCATCACCACCACCATCATAACCATCACCATCATCACCACCATTGTCATCGTAACCATCATCATCACCACCATCGTAACCATCATCATCACCACCATCGTAACCATCATCATCATCACCACCATTGTAACCATCATCATCACCACCAGCATCATAACCACCATCATCATCACCATCATCACTACCCGCATCATCACCACCATCATAACCATCATTATCACCATCATAACCATCATCATGACCACCATTGTAACCATCATCACCACCACCATTATAACATCACCACCATCATCACCACCACCATCATAACCATCACCATCATCACCACCATTGTCATCGTAACCATCATCATCACCACCATCGTAACCATCATCATCACCACCATCATAACCGTCATTATCATCACCATCATCACCTCCACCATCATCACCACCACCATCATAACCATCATCACCACCACCATTATAACATCACCACCATCATCACCACCACCATCATAACCATCACCATCATCACCACCATCATCAACAGAACTACCATCGTAACCATCACCACCACCATCGTACCCATCATCATCATCATCACCACCATCGTAACCATCATCATCATCATCACCACCAGCATCATAACCACCACCATTATAACATCATCACCATCACACCATCATCACCATCATCACCACCATCAGCATCCTAACCATCATTATCACCATCATCATCATCACCATCATAATCATCATTAGCATCATAACCATTATATTCCCCACCGCCATCATAACATCATCATCATGACCATCATCACCACCACCACCATCATGACCATCATCACCACCATCATCATAACCATCATCATCATCACAATCAATTTATTAACTTTGTTTGTATCTCCTCTAGGACCTGAAGCCCAGTAACATAGTGGTGAAGTCTGACTGTACTCTGAAGATCCTGGACTTTGGGCTGGCCAGAACAGCCTGTACTAACTTCATGATGACCCCTTACGTTGTTACCCGATACTACAGAGCACCAGAGGTCATCCTGGGCATGAAGTATAAAGAGAATGGTAAGAAATGCTCAAGGATATTACCTTTTATTCTTAATTCCCACCAACAGAATAAAACACTATTAGTTACTTGATTATAAATGTCTATTTTGCACTGTTGACCATCTATGGCTGTTCTCCTTTTACCAGCAGCAAGGGTCCACATATGACTGGTTATGGTGCTGTGTGAGATGAATGTGTGTGGTGTGTGTGTAACCTCTATGTTTGTTTTCCTCCAAGTGGACATCTGGTCAGTGGGATGCATCATGGGAGAGATGGTGAAGGGCAGCGTTATATTCCAGGGAACGGATCGTATCCTTACCCAGTTGATCTATGACTATGACTATATGCTGTCTTTACATCTATAAATGACCATTGTGTCTGTGGGTTTAAACTCTATTTGGTTCACTTTTAGAGACTTTGTATAATGTGTTTGCCAGGTTGACTTCCGCATGGCAAGGTCAGGCATGTCAGGACCTTCTTTCCCACATTCAATTGAAACAACAACATCAGCTAGCTACTTCCTTAGCACACAGGCATTTCATTCACATTGATGAATTGATGGTCCGTACTAACTCGAAAAGTCTGGATCCTAATTGCTAAAGCCTCTTGCTACTTCTGTGTATGGTGCAATAATCAATATCCCATTTCCTATGTTCCTGAACCTCCCCCTGAGGTATAACTAGGTGTTTTGCATTAGTTTGTATACGTGTCCTGAACCAGCTCCGTATCAGACATTGACCAGTGGAACAAGGTGATTGAGGTTCTGGGCAC
The DNA here is from genome assembly GCF_036934945.1 of Oncorhynchus masou masou. Taxonomy (NCBI): domain Eukaryota; kingdom Metazoa; phylum Chordata; class Actinopteri; order Salmoniformes; family Salmonidae; genus Oncorhynchus; species Oncorhynchus masou. Next base: position 11,829,323 of record NC_088219.1, on the reverse strand, counting down.
GCCCCCCATGGAGTTTATGAACCGTTTGATGGAGACTGTGAGGAACTATGTGATGAACAAGCCCCAGTACCCCGGGGTCAGCTTCTCTCAACTCTTCCCTGACTGGGCCTTCCCGGCAGAGACAGAGCAGGATCAACTCAAGAGTAAGACTTATACCACCTACAGATGTCTACACACATTCTCTCTCTCTCTCTCTCTCTCTCTCTCTCTCTCTCTCTCTCGCTCTTCTCACCCTCTCTCTCACACTCTCCCTCTCTCTCTCTCTCTCGCTCTCTCACACTCTCTCTCACACTCTCTCTCACACTCTCTCTCTCTCTCTCGCTCTCTCACACTCTCTCACACTCTCTCTCACTCTCTCTCTCTCTCTCTCTCTCTCTTTTTATTGTTTAGCACCTTCCTATCTGATATGCTTCTGACTGAAATATGACATTGGCATATTTTCTGCCTTGTTATCGCTGCAGCCAGTCAAGCACGGGACCTGCTTTCCAAGATGCTGGTGATTGACCCAGAGAGCCGTATTTCAGTGGAAGATGCCCTGGATCACCCCTACATCCACATGTGGTACGACCCAGGAGAGGCTGATGCAGTAAGTCTGGATGTAATATATTAATAAGATTACCCCTACATCCACATGTGGTACGACCCAGGAGAGGCTGATGCAGTGAGTCTGGCTGTAATATAATAATAAGATAAGCCATTTAACAAATGATCAGGCAGTCATACATTTGTTATGGGTGGTTCCGGGAATCAAACCCACTATCCCTGCTTGGCAAGAGCCTTGCTTTACCAACTGAGCTACAGCTAGGAAGGTGGAAGGTGTTCATCAATGAAAAGTTTAAATACTGAGAGAGTGAGAGACTATCCTAGCAACGTGATCTGAAGAACTGTAATACCCTAGCAACGTCATCTGAAGAACTGTAATACCCTATCAATGTGATCTGAAGAACTGTAATATCCTATGTTTCCCGAGTAGTGGCTGAACAAGGACATATTAATTATAAATCTAGCTGTTTTTCTATACATCTGCAGGACAGAATGCTCAGGGGAGGTGGTGTGTGTCTCTTTGTTAACAACAGCTGGTGTGCCATATCTAATATTGAGGAAGTCTCAAGATTCTGCTTGCCTGAGTTAGAATACCTAATGATAAGCTGTAGAGCATACTATTTACCAATTGAGTTTTCATCTACAGTTGAAATCGGAAGTTTACATACACCTTAGCCAAGTACATTTCAACTCAGATTTTCACAATTCCTGACATTTAATCCTCGTAAAATTCCCTGTTTTAGGTCAGTTAGGAAAACCACTTCATTTTAAGAATGTGAAATGTCAGAATAATAGTAGAGAGAATGATTTGATTTGATTTGATTTCTTTCATCACATTCCCAGTGTGTAAAACGTTTACATACACACAATTAGTATTTGGTAGCATTGCCTTTAAAAATTATTGAACTTTGGTCAAACGTTTCCGGTAGCGTTCCACAAGGTGAATTTTGGCCCATTCCTCCTGACAGAGCTGGTGTAACTGAGTCAGGTTTGTAGACCTCCTTGCTCGCACACGCTTTTTCAGTTCTGCCCACAAATTTTCTATGGGATTGAGGTCAGGGCTTTGTGATGGCCCCTCCAATACCTTGACTTTGTTGTCCTTAAGCCATTTTGCCACAACTTTGGAAGTATGCTTGGGGTCTTTGTCCAGTTGGAAGACCCATTTGTGACCAAGCTTTAACCTCCTGACTGAGTCTTGAGATGTTGCTTCAATATATCCACATCATTTCCCTCCCTCATGATGCCATGCAGCAAAGCACCCCGACAACATGATCCTGCCACCCCCGTGCTTCACGGTTGGGATGGTGTTCTTCGGCTTGCAAGCCTCCCCCTTTTTCCTCCAAACATAACGATGGTTATTATGGCCAAACAGTTCTATTTTTGTTTCATCAGACCAGAGGACATTTCTCCAAAAAGTACGATCTTTATCCCCATGTGCAGTTGCAAACCGTAGTCTGTCTTTTTTTATGGCGGGTTTTGGAGCAGTGGCTTCTTTCTTGCTGAGCAGTTTATCAGGTTATGTCGATATAGGACTCGTTTTACTGTGGATATAGATACTTTTGTCCCTGTTTCCTCCAGCATCTTCACAAGGTCCTTTGCTGTTATTCTGGGATTGATTTGCACTTTTCACACCAAAGTACATTCATTTCTAGGAGACAGAATGCACCTCCTTCCTGAGCGGTATGACGGCTGCGTGGTCCCATGGTGTTTATACTTGCGTACTATTGTTTGTACAGATGAACGTGGTACCGTCAGGCATTTGGAAATTGGCAACGATGAACCAGACTTGTGGAGGTCTACAATTTTTTTCTGAGGTCTTGGCTGATTTCTTTTGATTTTCCCATGATATCAAGCAAAGAGTCACTAAGTTTGAAGGTAGGCCTTGAAATACATCCACAGGTACACCTCCAATTGACTCAGATTATGTAAATTAGCCTATCAGCAGCTTCTAAAGCCATGACATCATTTTCTGGAATTTTCCAAGTTGTTCAAAGTCACAGTCAACATAGTGTATGTGATCTTCTTACCCACTGAGATTGTCATGCAGTGAATTATAAGTGAAATAATCTGTCTGTAAACAATTGTTAGAAAAATTACTTGTGTCATGCACAAACCAGATGTCCTAACCGACTTGCCAAAACTATAGTTTGTGTCAGGACCCGGTTTCGAACCTGGGTCTTCGGAGTGAGAAACAGTCACTTAACCAACTGAGCCACGAATAGACAGCAGAACCCAGAAGATGAGGCAGACACAGCAGTACTTAAGACGGTGTATTTAATAAAGAAAAAATCCTAAAATACAAAAAATGGCAAATCCAAAAGGTGGTAGGAAAAACACAAAAAGACCTCAAAAGAAACTCACCAAAAATAAACAAAAACAAAAAACAGAATACCACAAGAACTTCACCCGGAATCGACAAGAGCACACAGAACACTAGGGCAGGGTGCTAACATACAAACACAGAGCACAGAACTGAGGGAAACAAAGGGTTTAAATACAATCAGGGGAAACGAGACACAGGTGCAAATAATAATGGGGATCAAGGGAAAAACATAGGGACAAAAAGCACAATGGGGACATCTACTGACCAAAACCCGGAACAACCCTGGCCAAATCCTGACAGAATCCCCCCTAGGAACGGCTCCTGACGTTCCTACCAGCTCTCTCAGGGTGGAGGACCCTGAACTGACGAATGAGGTCAGGGTCCAGGATGTCTTTGGCAGGAACCCAGGAGCGCTCCTCAGGACCGTAGCCTTCCCAGTCCACCAGATACTGCCAGGACCGCTGCACCCGGCGGGAATCCAGTATCCGGTGGACGGTATAAGCCGGCTGGCCTCCAATGACACGAGGCGGAGGGGGAGGTCTGTCTGCCGGGACAAGGGGAGAAAAAACAACAGGTTTTAACAATGACACATGAAATGTGGGATTAATCTTAAGGGATCTGGGTAAGTGTAGGCGATAAGAAACTGGGTTAACTCTCCTGGCAACCTTGAAGGGACCGATGTATTTTTGGGACAGCTTGCGAGACTCCACCCGTAGAGGTAAGTCTCTTGTGGAAAGCCAGACTCTCTGGCCGGGGCGCAGGGTAGGCCCGGGACGGCGACGTCTGTTGGCTTGTTGTTGATACCTCTGTGAGGAACGCATCAGATTAAGACGGGTCTTCCTCCACATAAGCCGACAGCGTCTGACGAACCTCAAGGCTGACGGCACTCTGACTTCTGCCTCCTGGTCCGGGAACAATGGAGGAGCATAGCCAAACTGACACTCGTGCGGGGACATACCAGTGGAGGAGGAGCGCAAGGTGTTGTGCGCGTATTCGGCCCAAACAATAAAGGATGACCATGTGGACGGGTTGTCACGAGTCATACATCGGAGGGTGGCCTCCAGCTCTTGATTCATCCTCTCTGTTTGGCCGTTGGACTCCGGATGGTACCCTGAAGATAGACTGGCAGAAGCCCCCATGAGTTGGCAGAAGGCCTTCCAAAACCTTGAGGCGAACTGGGGACCTCTGTCAGAAACCACATCTTGAGGAATGCCGAAGACTCGGAACACATGATTAATTACCAACTCAGCCGTTTCCTTGGCAGAAGGTAACTTAGTCAGAGGGACGAACCTGGCCGCCTTTGAAAACCTGTCGATTATGACTAGGATAGTAGTATTGCCATGGGATGGAGGAAGTCCAGTAATAAAGTCCAATGAGATATGGGACCAGGGTCTGTGGGGAACAGGTAAAGGGTGAAGGAGTCCTTGAGGGCGGAGGTGAGAAGATTTGCCCTGGCAGCACACGGGGCAGGCATTGACGAAAGTGGCAACGTCTTCTCTTATGGTAGGCCACCAGAACTTACGCTGGATGAACTCCAAGGTGCGACCTACGCCCGGATGACAGGTGAGGCGAGAGGAGTGCCCCCACAGAAGGACCTGAGTCCTCACTGCCTTGGGGACAAACAACCGATTGGCAGGGTCTCCTTTAGGGTCCGGTTCGCTAGCTTGAGCACGTCTCACGGTATCCTCAACTTGCCACGAGATCGGAGCCACAATCTTAGCAGCAGGAAGGACAGGCATGTCCGTGTCATCTCGAATGGCAGGAGCGTAGACTCGGGACAGGGCATCCGGTTTGAGATTCTTCGACCCGGGCCGATAGGTGAGGATAAACTGGAATCGATTGAAGAAAAGAGACCATCTAGCTTGTCTAGAGTTCAATCGCTTCGCCTGCTGGATATACTCCAGATTTTTGTGGTCCGTAAGCACTTGAAACGGGTGAGAAGCCCCCTCGAGCCAGTGTCTCCATTCCTTCAATGCCATCTTAACCGCTAGGAGTTCACGATCCCCCACATCGTAGTTCCTCTCAGTCGGGGTAAGCCGGTGTGAGAAGAAAGCGCACGGATGAAGCTTCTTGTCTTCACCCCTCTGAGACAGGACAGCTCCAACACCAACCTCTGATGCGTCTACCTCCACCACAAATGGTTCATCCGTAGTCGGTAGTATCAGGATGGGAGCAGAGAGGACGCGCTGCTTGAGTCCTTGGAAGGCCGTCTCAGCTTCTCTTCCCCACAAAAACCTTGCATTGCCACCTTTGGTTAAAGCTGAGAGAGGAGCTGCCACCAAACTGAAGTTCTTGATGAACTTGCGGTAAAAGTTTGTGAAGCCCAGGAAACGCTGAACATCCTTAACGGATTTGGGGGTGGGCCAATCCGCTACCGCCCCTACCTTCCTAGGGTCCATTTGGACTCGACCGGGTTCCACTACAAATCCCAGGAATTGTACTCGGGATGAATGGAATTCACATTTTTCCGGCTTAACGTACAGATGGCTGTCCAGGAGGCGTTTGAGTACTTGTCTGACATGCTTAGTGTGTTCTTGAAGGGAGCTCGAAAAGATGAGGATGTCATCCAAGTAAACGAACACAAATATGTTAAGCATATCCCTAAGCACATCGTTTATGAGCGCTTGGAACACCGCTGGGGCGTTGGTCAGGCCGAAGGGCATCACCAAGTATTCATAGTGACCAGTAGGCGTGTTGAAAGCGGTCTTCCACTCGTCACCAGGTCTGATCCGCACAAGATGGTATGCGTTCCGCAGGTCAAGCTTAGTGAAAACAACTGCTTCCTGGAGCAGCTCGAAGGCTGTGGCCATAAGGGGTAGCGGGTAACGGTTACGGACGGTTATGTCATTGAGTCCCCGGTAGTCGATGCAAGGACGTAATCCACCATCTTTCTTGGCCACAAAGAAAAACCCTGCTCCCGCCGGGGAGGTTGATGGACGCATGAGGCCTGCTTCCAGAGAGTCCTTGATGTAGGTATCCATAGCAGCTCGTTCGGGTGGAGATAGGGAAAGATCCGACCCCTGGGGGGCAAGTGCCCGGAAACAGGTCGATGGGGCAATCGTAAGATCTATGGGGTGGTAGCATGGTGGCCCTCTGTTTGCTAAACACCAGTTTGAGGTCATGGTAACACTCGGGAACTCGGGTCAGGTCGATGGATTCTAAAGACTCGGGAGTAGAACTCGGGAATTCTGGAAAATACAAGTAGCTTGGCACGTAGGACCCCACTGCTTGATAGTGCCCACAGACCAGTCGATGTGAGGGTTATGGCTGTGAAGCCAGGGGTATCCAAGGACGAGAGGGAACTCGGAACAGGAGATCAAATGAAAGTTCATCAATTCCTGGTGTTGTGAAACTGAAAGTCTCAAGGAGGTAGTGACATGAGTGACAAGTCCAGATCCCAAAGGGCTTCCATCCAATGTAGTAACCCTCATGGGGTCACTTAGAGGTTCAGAGGGAACGCCATTCTCCTTCGCCCAGACACCATCCATGAAGTTACCTGCGGCTCCAGAGTCTACCAAGGCTTGAAGGTGAAGCTTGTGGTTGTCCCAGGAGAGGGTGACTGGAATGAGCAGACGGGAGTTGGACGGATGGGAGGAGGTTATGTTTCCCGTTACAGTTCCCCCGGTCTGTACGGGACAGAGCGTTTCCCTGGAGCCCGGGACACGTGGAACGGAAATGGCCCGGTTTGCCGCAATATAGACAGCGTCGCTCCCTCATCCGGCGGTCTCTCTCAGCCTGGGAGATGCGTCCAATCTGCATGGGTTCCGGTGGAGCCAGCGATGATAAAGGTGGGGACTCGGAGCTGGGACTGATAGGGGCTAGAGGTCTACGGTTGAGTTCTCTCTCTCAGACGCTGGTCAATGCGTGAGGCCAACTTGATCAGGGACTCGAGATTGTCCGGTGGTTCCCGAGTGGCCAGTTCATCTTGGATAGTGTCGGAAAGGCCTTTCAGAAAGCACACCGTGAGCGCCTCGTTGTTCCAGCCACTCGCTGCTGCCACCGTGCGGAACTGGATGGCATAGTCCGTCACGCTGCGCCAACCTTGATGGAGAGTCAGGAGCTGTTTGGCTGAGTCAGAACCACTGCTTGGGCCTTGAAACACTCGTTTGAATTCCTCAGCAAAGGCAGAGTAGCTGGCACAGCAGGAACTATGGGCATCCCACACAGCAGTAGCCCAGGCCAGGGCTTTTTCCGACAGCAGGGTGATGATATATGCGATCTTAGACCGGTCGGTGGGAAACGACGAGGGTTGCAGCTCAAAGGAGAGAGAACATTGAGTGAGAAACCCTTTACAAGCACTTGGATCACCTGAGAACCGTTGGGGAGGTGGAAGACGAGGTTCAGCCAGGGGGTTAACTGCCATGGGTACGTGAACCTGAGGTACTGGGACGGAAACTGTTGCCGGGGTAAGTCGATCAGATATTTGCTTAATGGAAGTCAGCATCTCCGACAGAAGATGAGAATGTCTAGCCATTAAGGCCTCTTGCTGAACCAGGGCGGCTTCGTGGCGTTGGACAGTCTCCTGGTGGTGGGACAGCGTGGCAAAAAGGTCCTGGGAACTGGCTGCCTCTGGGTTCATTTTTGGCTCTGTGTTTCTGTCAGGACCCGGTTTCGAACCTGGGTCTTCGGAGTGAGAAACAGTCACTTAACCAACTGAGCCACGAATAGACAGCAGAACCCAGAAGATGAGGCAGACACAGCAGTACTTAAGACGGTGTATTTAATAAAGAAAAAATCCTAAAATACAAAAAATGGCAAATCCAAAAGGTGGTAGGAAAAACACAAAAAGACCTCAAAAGAAACTCACCAAAAATAAACAAAAACAAAAAACAGAATACCACAAGAACTTCACCCGGAATCGACAAGAGCACACAGAACACTAGGGCAGGGTGCTAACATACAAACACAGAGCACAGAACTGAGGGAAACAAAGGGTTTAAATACAATCAGGGGAAACGAGACACAGGTGCAAATAATAATGGGGATCAAGGGAAAAACATAGGGACAAAAAGCACAATGGGGACATCTACTGACCAAAACCCGGAACAACCCTGGCCAAATCCTGACAGTTTGTTAACAAGAAATTTGTGGAGTGGTTGAAAAACAAGTTTTAATGACTCCAACCTAAGTGTATGTAAACTTCCGACTTCAACTGTATATTTTTTCCTGGCTGTCTATTTACGACCACAAACCGATGCTGACAGTAAGACCGCACTCAACAAGCTGTATAGAGCCATAAGCAAACAATAAAATGCTCACCCAGAGGCGGCACCCCTAGTGTCCTCTTTAATGCAGGAAAACTGAAATCCGTTCTACCAGCATTTCAGCTGTGCAACGAGAGGCAAAAAAAACTCTAGATGACCTCCATAAATGAAGTGGTTGCTAAGCTACAGGAGTGTTTCGCTACAACAGACTGGGGTATGTTCCAGGATTCATCTAATTGCATCGACGACATTGTGTCCGTACATACATGTCCCAACCAGAAGCCATGGATTACAGGCGACATCCTGACTGAGCTAAAGGCTAGAGCTGCCACTTTCAAGGAGCAGGACACTAATCTGGACGCTTATAAGAAATCCCGCTATGCCCTCCAACAAACCATCAAACAGGTGAAGTGTCAATACAGGACCAAGATCGAATCCTACTACCACGGCTCTGATTCTCATCGGATAGGGCATGGCTTGCAAACTATCACAGATTACAAAGGGAAACCCAGTCGCGAGCTGTCCAGTGACGAGCTAAATACCTTATATGCTTGCTACGAGGCTAGCAACACTAAACCATACATGAGAGCACCAGCTGACTTTGTGATCACACTCTCCGTAGCCGATGTGAGGCAGTGTGGTGTCAGGACAACAACTCCTCCCTCAATGTCAGCAAGACAAAAGAGCTGATTGTGGACTACAGGGAATGGATGGACGAGCAGTGGAGCAGGTCGAGAGCTTCAAGTTTCTCGGTGTCCACATAACTAAGGATATTATCATGGTCCACTCACACCAACACAGTCATGGGCACGACAATGCCTCTTCCCCTTCAGGAGGCTGAAAAGATTCAGCATGGGCCCTCCAATCCTTAAAATGTTATACAGCTGTACCATTGAGAGAATCTTGACTGACTGCATCATAGCTTGGTATGGCAACTGCTTGACATCCGACCACAAGGCACAACAGAGGGTAGTGCATAGAATTACCTGCCATCTAAGACTTCTATACCAGGCGGTGTCAGAGGAAGGCCATAAAAATGGTAAAAGACTCCAGCCACCCAAGTCATAGACTGTTCCCTCTGCTACCACACAGCAAGCGGTACCGATTGACCAAGTCGGGAATCAACAGGACCCTAAACAGCTTTTACCCCCAAGCAATAAGACTGATAAATAGTAAGTCCGGGTAGCTATTGGTTAACTATTTAACTATCTGTATTGACCCACTTTGCACTAACACTTTTGACTCATCACATACGTTGCTGTTACTCTTTATTATCTATCCTGTTGCCTAGTCTCTTTACCCCTACCTATATGTACATATCTACCTCAATTACCTTGTACCCCTGCACATGGACTCTGTACTGGTACCCCGTGTACAAGTTATCATTACTCATTGTGTATTTATTCCTTGTGTTATTATTTGATATTTTTCTATTATTTTACAAATGAAAAAGTTCTTTGCTTTGTTGGGAAGTATTTCACTGTTAGTCTACACCTGTTGTTTATGAAGCATGTGACAAGTACAATTTGATTTTCTATTCCTCTGTTTGTGTCAACTCCTTGTAACACTCATTTGGGCTCACACGGTCCAACTGTCAATAACTGTCTGTGTATGCTGTGATTACGTCTGTAGCCACCACCACAGATATCTGATAAACAGCTGGAGGAGCGAGAACACAGCATTGAACAGTGGAAAGGTATGACAACTGTTTTGTTTGTATTTACCTTACTGTCCATTCCCCCACAGCCATTATAGAGCTTCTGCTACCTCTCTGTACAAGGATGGTTTATAGGTTTATGTTTTGGCAGCCCATAGCCTGCCTTCCTTCAGCCCATAGCCTTCCTTCAGCCCATAGCCTGCCTTCCTTCAGCCCATAGCCTGCCTTCCTTCAGCCCATAGCCTTTCTTCAGCCCATAGCCTGCCTTCCTTCAGCCCATAGCCTTCCTTCAGCCCATAGCCTGCCTTCCATCAGCCCATAGCCTGCCTTCCTTCAGCTCATAGCCTGCCTTCCATCAGCCCATAGTCTGCCTTCCTTCAGCCCATAGCCTGCCTTCCTTCAGCTCATAGCCTTCCTTCAGCCCATAGCCTGCCTTTCTTCAGCCCATAGCCTGCCTTCCTTCAGCCCATAGCCTGCCTTCCTTCAGCCCATAGCCTGCCTTCCTTCAGCCCATAGCCTGCCTTCCTTCAGCCCATAGCCTTCCTTCAGTCAGCCCATAGCCTGCCTTCCTTCAGCCCATAGCCTTCCTTCAGCCCATAGCCTGCCTTCCATCAGCCCATAGCCTGTCTTCAGTCAGCCCATAGCCTTCCTTCAGTCAGCCCATAGCCTGCCTTCCTTCAGCCCATAGCCTTCCTTCAGTCAGCCCATAGCCTGCCTTCCTTCAGCCCATAGCCTTCCTTCAGCCCATAGCCTGCCTTCCTTCAGCCCATAGCCTGCCTGCATTCCGTCAACCCATAGCCTGCCTTCCTTCAGCCCATAGCCTGCCTTCCTTCAGCCCATAGCCTGCCTCCCTTCAGCCCATAGCCTGCCTGCCTTCCGTCAGCCCATAGCCTGCCTTCCTTCAGCCCATAGCCTGTCTTCCTTCAGCCCATAGCCTGTCTTCCTTCAGCCCATAGCCTGTCTTCCTTCAGCCCATAGCCTGTCTTCCTTCAGTCAGCCCATAGTTTGCCTTCAGTCAGCCCATAGCCTTCCTTCAGTCAGCCCATAGCCTGCCTTCCATCTCTGTGAGTCAAGGACACCTTTCCTTTAATTTCTTCCAGAGCTGATCTATGACGAGTTAATGGACTGGGAGGAGAGGAACCAGAATGGAGTAATGAAGGAGGACTGTGCAGGTGAATGACCATGGATACTGTGTGCTTCTGACACGTTTTTAAAGTATATCTCCCTGTTGCTGAGGGCCTTGAGGAATGACATTTACAGGATACCTTCCCCAATGTTCACTGTTGGTGAGATCATCTTGGTCCTTATAATCCTTACTCACTTTCTCTAAGCCCAAAAATGAGAAGGTCAGGGTGTGAGTCACACTGTCATATGTTTTGATGATGCCATACTGTGTATCACTTCATGGGCCCTTATCTCTCTCTCTTTCTCTCACTCTCTTTCTCTCTGTCTTTCTCTCTCTCACTGTCTTTCTCTCTCTCTCACTGTCTTTTTCTCTCTCTCTCACGGTCTTTCTCTCTCTCTCTCTCTGTGTGCTGTCTCTCTCTCTCTGTGCTGTAGATGAAGTGGTGAACCACAGTGCTACAGCTTCCCAGTCGTCCTCTACGAGTGACTTCTCCTCAATGTCCACTGAGCAGACCTTGGCCTCTGACACCGACAGCAGCTGTGTTGACACCCTCACGGGGGCGCTAGAGGAGTGACAGTGAGCCTCTTTCCACCCCGGCATCTCTGTTTTTTTTTTTTCAATCATCACTAACTATCCATCTTCTTAGGTAGCACTTTTCACATTACTTTATACTGTCTATTTTCACTTTGGGTCCCGCTGGATGGTAAATCATTCAACCGCTTTTCTTTTTTAAACTGAAAATGATTCCGTTTTAAATTGAACTCTCTCTGTCACTCTTTCCCTATCTCTGTTGTAAATAGTCCATTCATACTGTACTATGGTTCAAATAAGTCATGCACCTCTAGACTTGTTGTCCAAGCCAAGAGCACACACTGTTCAATGTGTAGTTTGACCACCTACAGTTTCAGTATAAAGTACTGTATATGCATTAAACTAGGGCTAGGCTATAATGTCTTATGACTGTTTTGTCATCGGAAATATCTACTAATGAACAAAAGACATTGCTGCATGTTACTACAAATGAATACTTGACTACACATAGAAACAGCTGTGATACAAGATCTTCATGTATTTCCATCCAGAGGACATTAGCCTCCTCTGTGTGAAGAAACGGTACTTGGCTCTGGTCTGGGTCTTTCCTAATGAGGGTAAAGAGTGCTACATTTTATGCATGTTATGTGTGTTTATGTACATAAGTATCTATCTATACTGTATACTGTGTGTTTAAATGTATTGATTGTTGTGATGCTGAGACTGGGTTTTACAGCTGATCCAAATATGCTGAGGCATACAAACTGTACAAAATACATCCATTTATTTTGGAACAAACTATTGTTAAAATGCAATGGGAAACATGTCAGAAATTTGTTGATGTTGGAAAGATGTATTATAATGATACTGAAGGGGGAAAAAGGTGAACGGTGGATACATTGCACTTTCTAGACAATTTCAGCTTAAAGTCATTCCAAGAAAAATATTGATTAAAAGAGGGATACAATCATGCATTCAGTTCTTGTTCAGATTTCTTTCTAAAAATTGTATAACTATCCAAACTCCCTTTAAACACAAGCGACACGCAAGTGTGTCATCTTCCCATCAGTCTTGAGTCTGCATTTTCTTTCCTTTTCTGTGCAATCTCTTTCCTCCAGATACCCTCTCATTCTCAATCCTTCAATGGGCAATGTTGAATCTAGCCTCTAATGCTTTACTGTGTGTTGATTGACTTCATGGTGATACGTCTGTTTGTGGAACCTCTAGAACCTCATTGTGGTGACAGGAGAAATGTTCCAGGCTTAATCAAAGACAGGTGTCATCACTGATAGGTAGCTTTCTTTCATTGTGTTATTTTCCACCCCATTACTGGTGTCCAGAGCAGTCTCAATGCTGGACCATTAACTGACAGGTTGTTTGATACGGTGCGTCATGTAAGTTTGAGAGTACAGTGGACAATCTCCTTGGGACATGAAAATCAACACTGGCGAGACCCACATTGACTTAGGAATCGTGATAATTCTGGACCTTGATGTCCTGAGAAAGAGCCTTGTGATACCTGACCGACAGATCCATGCTAATGTCTTTGCCTCAGTCCTGCTGGGGACAAACTGGACTGGAGCTGTGTTCATGGTGGCAGTCTGCTGGGAACAAACTGGACTGGAGCTGTGTTCATGGTGGCAGTCTGCCGGGGACAGACTGGACTGGCGCTGTGTTCATGGTGGCAGTCTGCTGGGGACAAACTGGACTGGAGCTGTGTTCATCGTGGCAGTCTGCCAGGGACAGACTGGACTGGAGCTGTGTTCATCGTGGCAGTCTGCTGGGGACAGACTGGACTGGAGCTGTGTTCATGGTGGCAGTCTGCCAGGGACAGACTGGACTGGAGCTGTGTTCATGGTGGCAGTCTGCCGGGGACAGACTGGACTGGAGCTGTGTTCATGGTGGCAGTCTGCCGGGGACAGACTGGACTGGAGCTGTGTTCATGGTGGCAGTCTGCCGGGGACAGACTGGACTGGAGCTGTGTTCATGGTGGCAGTCTGCCGGGGACAGACTGGACTGGAGCTGTGTTCATGGTGGCAGTCTGCCGGGGACAGACTGGACTGGAGCTGTGTTCATGGTGGCAGTCTGCCGGGGACAGACTGGACTGGAGCTGTGTTCATGGGGGCAGTCTGCCGGGGACAGACTGGACTGGAGCTGTGTTCATGGTGGCAGTCTGCCGGGGACAGACTGGACTGGAGCTGTGTTCATGGTGGCAGTCTGCTGGGAACAAACTGGACTGGCGCTGTGTTCATGGGGGCAGTCTGCCGGGGACAGACTGGACTGGAGCTGTGTTCATGGTGGCAGTCTGCCGGGGACAGACTGGACTGGAGCTGTGTTCATGGTGGCAGTCTGCCGGGGACAGACTGGACTGGAGCTGTGTTCATGGTGGCAGTCTGCCGGGGACAGACTGGACTGGAGCTGTGTTCATGGTGGCAGTCTGCCGGGGACAGACTGGACTGGAGCTGTGTTCATGGTGGCAGTCTGCCGGGGACAGACTGGACTGGAGCTGTGTTCATGGTGGCAGTCTGCCGGGGACAGACTGGACTGGAGCTGTGTTCATGGTGGCAGTCTGCCGGGGACAGACTGGACTGGAGCTGTGTTCATGGTGGCCCTGAGAAAGATAAAGTGCATTCAGAAAGTATTCAGATCCCTTCACTTTTTCCACATTTTGTTATGTTACAGCCTCTAAAATGAGATGAAATTGTTAGTCTTATTCTAAAATGGATTAAATACATTTTTTCTCATCAATCTACACACAATATCCCATAATGACAAAGCGAAAACAGTTTATTTTTTCAATGAAATAAATAAATATATCTGAGAAAGATATCTAGATCAACTCCATGGAGAACACAACACCGCCCCACAACCTCCCAAAGGCTTTTTTCTCTGGGTTATTGTTTTTCACTGAGTGAATCTAATGTGTGAGGGACATTGAGTGGGGTTGTGTGTCTCTGGTTTGTGCAGTTTAGTAATATACAAGGCTGAAAATCTGAATATGGGTCTGACAATCTTGCTCCTGTAAGCTATAACTAAGATATGGGGTAGGTTGACTCTTAAATCATCATTGTAAGGTCCCAATCAGTGGTGTAGTGGTAAGAGAAAGATGTGGGTAAACTTTGATCGCCGGACCGCCGAGAAAAAAGTCACGCTCTCATTCAATACATTTTTTTTCCGCAAAAGGTGTCGAGCAAAATAAAAGGTGGGCAAACTGTGTTTACTTGTGTTTACAGTCCACTGGTCCCAATCATACTGACCAAACCCTGTGTTTACAGTTCACTGGTCCCAATCATACTGACCAAACCCTGTGTTTACAGTCCACTGGTCCCAATCGTACTAACCAAACCCTGTGTTTACAGTCCACTGGTCCCAATCATACTGACCAAACCCTGTGTTTACAGTCCACTGGTCCCACTCCAAACCCTGTGTTTACAGTTCACTGGTCCCAATCGTACTAACCAAACCCTGTGTTTACAGTCCACTGGTCCCACTCCAAACCCTGTGTTTACAGTCCACTGGTCCCAATCGTACTAACCAAACCCTGTGTTTACAGTCCACTGGTCCCAATCATACTGACCAAACCCTGTGTTTACAGTCCACTGGTCCCAATCCAAACCCTGTGTTTACAGTCCACTGGTCCCAATCCAAACCCTGTGTTTACAGTCCACTGGTCCCAATCCAAACCCTGTGTTTACAGTCCACTGGTCCCAATCCAAACCCTGTGTTTACAGTCCACTGGTCCCAATCTAAACCATATGTTTACAGGCCACTGGTCCCAATCATACTGACCAAACCCTGTGTTTACAGTCCACTGGTCCCAATCTAAACCATATGTTTACAGGCCACTGGTCCCAATCATACTGACCAAACCCTGTGTTTACAGTCCACTGGTCCCAATCATACTGACCAAACCCTGTGTTTACAGTCAACTGGTCCCAATCACACTGACCAAACCCTGTGTTTACAGTCCACTTGTCCCAATCATACTGACCAAACCATTGTGTTTACAGTCCACTGGTCCCAATCCAAACCCTGTGTTTACAGTCCACTGGTCTCAATCCAAACCCTGTGTTCACAGTCCACTGGTCCCAATCACACTGACCAAACCCTGTGTTTACAGTCCACTGGTCCCAATCATACTGACCAAACCCTGTGTTTACAGTCCACTGGTCCCAATCATACTGACCAAACCCTGTGTTTACAGTCCACTGGTCCCAATCATACTGACCAAACCCTGTGTTTACAGTCCACTGGTCCCAATCATACTGACCAAACCCTGTGTTTACAGTCCACTTGTCCCAATCCAAACCCTGTGTTTACAGGCCACTGGTCCCAATCATACTGACCAAACCCTGTGTTTACAGTCCACTGGTCCCAATCCAAACCATATGTTTACAGGCCACTGGTCCCAATCATACTGACCAAACCCTGTGTTTACAGTCCACTGGTCCCAATCGTACTAACCAAACCCTGTGTTTACAGTCCACTGGTCCCAATCCAAACCCTGTGTTTACAGTCCACTGGTCCCAATCATACTGACCAAACCCTGTGTTTACAGTCCACTGGTCCCAATCATACTGACCAAACCCTGTGTTTACAGCCCACTGGTCCCAATCATACTGACCAAACCCTGTGTTTACAGTCCACTGGTCCCAATCATACTGACCAAACCCTGTGTTTACAGTCCACTGGTCCCAATCATACTGACCAAACCCTGTGTTTACAGTCCACTTGTCCCAATCATACTGACCTAACCCTGTGTTTACAGTCCGCTTGTCCCAATCATACTGACCAAACCCTGTGTTTAAAGTCCACTGGTCCCAATCATACTGACCAAACCCTGTGTTTACAGTCCACTTGTCCCAATCATACTGACCAAACCATTGTGTTTACAGGCCACTGGTCCCAATCATACTGACCAAACCCTGTGTTTACAGTCCACTGGTCCCAATCCAAACCATATGTTTACAGGCCACTGGTCCCAATCATACTGACCAAACCCTGTGTTTACAGTCCACTGGTACCAATCATACTGACCAAACCCTGTGTTTACAGTCCACTGGTCCCAATCCAAACCCTGTGTTTACAGTCCACTGGTCCCAATCCAAACCATATGTTCACAGGCCACTGGTCCCAATCATACTGACCAAACCCTGTGTTTACAGTCCACTGGTCCCAATCATACTGACCAAACCCTGTGTTTACAGGCCACTGGTCCCAATCATACTGACCTAACCCTGTGTTTACAGTCCACTTGTCCCAATCATACTGACCAAACCCTGTGTTTACAGTCCACTGGTCCCAATCCAAACCATATGTTTACAGGCCACTGGTCCCAATCATACTGACCAAACCCTGTGTTTACAGTCCACTGGTCCCAATCGTACTAACCAAACCCTGTGTTTACAGTCCACTGGTCCCAATCCAAACCCTGTGTTTACAGTCCACTGGTCCCAATCATACTGACCAAACCCTGTGTTTACAGTCCACTGGTCCCAATCATACTGACCAAACCCTGTGTTTACAGCCCACTGGTCCCAATCATACTGACCAAACCCTGTGTTTACAGTCCACTGGTCCCAATCATACTGACCAAACCCTGTGTTTACAGTCCACTGGTCCCAATCATACTGACCAAACCCTGTGTTTACAGTCCACTTGTCCCAATCATACTGACCTAACCCTGTGTTTACAGTCCGCTTGTCCCAATCATACTGACCAAACCCTGTGTTTAAAGTCCACTGGTCCCAATCATACTGACCAAACCCTGTGTTTACAGTCCACTTGTCCCAATCATACTGACCAAACCATTGTGTTTACAGGCCACTGGTCCCAATCATACTGACCAAACCCTGTGTTTACAGTCCACTGGTCCCAATCCAAACCATATGTTTACAGGCCACTGGTCCCAATCATACTGACCAAACCCTGTGTTTACAGTCCACTGGTACCAATCATACTGACCAAACCCTGTGTTTACAGTCCACTGGTCCCAATCCAAACCCTGTGTTTACAGTCCACTGGTCCCAATCCAAACCATATGTTCACAGGCCACTGGTCCCAATCATACTGACCAAACCCTGTGTTTACAGTCCACTGGTCCCAATCATACTGACCAAACCCTGTGTTTACAGGCCACTGGTCCCAATCATACTGACCTAACCCTGTGTTTACAGTCCACTTGTCCCAATCATACTGACCAAACCATGTGTTTACAGTCCACTGGTCCCAATCATACTGACCAAACCCTGTGTTTACAGTCCACTGGTCCCAATCATACTGACCAAACCCTGTGTTTACAGTCCACTGGTCCCAATCATACTGACCAAACCCTGTGTTTACAGTCCACTGGTCCCAATCATACTGACCAAACCCTGTGTTTACAGCCCACTGGTCCCAATCATACTGACCAAACCCTGTGTTTACAGTCCACTGGTCCCAATCATACTGACCAAACCCTGTGTTTACAGCCCACTGGTCCCAATCATACTGACCAAACCCTGTGTTTACAGCCCACTGGTCCCAATCATACTGACCAAACCCTACTGGTCTATGTTACCTTATGTCTTTATCTCTATCACTCATGTTGTTATCAAACAATCAATACAGACACTTTGTCTGGTTTGCTGTTTAATGCAATCAAACTTGTTGAATACACATTTCTTCAAGACACAGATACATTGTCAAGTCTATAAACTGGAGGTAGAATCTGTTAGATTGGCTTTTCCCTGCTGCTTGTGTGTTCTCTGCACTTGCAATGCCATGTATGGGCGCCCACTGGTGGTCTTATTCAGAGATGCATCACTGATGACTCCTTAAAAGTGCTACACATAAGATTTTTTCCTCAAATTTTTGCATCTTCATTTAAAAAAATGTCCATGATAGTGTGTCGCAATATTACTGACCCGCCAGTCATTGGCTGGTTTATTCGCCTATTGATTCCTTTTCCGCCACAGCAGCATCTGTGGTCAAACTAGGAAAGCTGTTCTGACTTTGTGGCTGGGATATCTAGTGGAAATCACTAATTTCTTGGTTTAGAAAATTCTACACAGTTCGCTCAATTTCAGTTTATGTGAAAAAAACAATCACTGAATAGTGACCAAAACCGCTGTTTGATGGTGGTGGACCAAAACCAAAAGTAGCTTTTGATTTGGTCCACCAGTTTCAAACAGCTGTAAAAAATTACATTGTTTGTTATTGAAAAGATATTTCACAGCAATTTAGATGGTACATTGATTCCCTACACTATGCAGTGCTTGTTTTCTCACATAAACTGAAATTGAGCAAACAGTGTAGAATTTTAGCAACCAGAAAATGATAGAGCAATTTCCACTTGATAACATAGCTACAAAGTCAGAATAGCTTTCCCAGTTTGAAAACAGATGCTGCACCGGCAGGAGAAATCAATAGGTGAATATCACAGCCAATCACAACACTGGCAGGTCATTGATACGGTGAAACACCATAATTCCACTATTCGTACCGGATATATTATGGAATTTTTTTCTGAAATTACAATGCAAAAATAAATTCTGTGTTGTGTAAAAATTCGTCCTGTCTGAAAAATATGCAAAAACTCAAGAGATGATTATCATTTGACATCAAAGGAGAACAAAATTAATTCTGCTAAATAAAATGCTATTGCTATAGACAGGATCTATTGCTTAATTAAGTCTTTGGTTATTTTATGTCATACAAGTGTGTGTGTGTTTGCGTGCTTGCATGCGTGTATCAGTGTGTGTGTGCGCGCACGTTCCTCTGCAAAATGATTTAGTAAATGTATGTTTTATTATTCAGGACGTTAATATTGCACTATACATATTGGTTTCGTGGAAAAGCTACAGAGTATTTTCAGGTGGTGTACTGTTAAAAGCTGTGACTCACCCTGCCCTGTCACCACAAAGTGAAATAGTTTTCAGATGGGTCCCGAATTATAATCCTTCATATTTATAGCAGTGTGAAATACCTGCATCAGTAATATGAGTCTGTTCTTAGACACCCTCATAGACAAACTCAGAACATGACCTCAATACTTGGAAGCACTAAATCAAATCCTATTTAACACGATGTCTAAATGGCTGTGGGATCTTGTCAGAGACTGGGAATAGTACATATTCTCTGCGTTTCAACACCTTGTTTGGGCCTCACATTCAAATCTGGACCTTGAAGCCAGTTACAATGAAGCCAGACAAATCCAATATGGATTAATCCTGGCAACAGACAGTTCTCTCTATATTCTATTCATATGGATGGTGTTTTCTCCTGATACTGCTCTTGTAGTGCTCTGATAATGGCATCGTTCTCTAAGCTGACTGGCCATCAGAAGCTCTGTAAGATATGCTTGCTCTTCCTGGCCTCAGCGCTCAGCTCTCCAGGGCTGCTAACCCTAACCTTCGCTCTTCCTGGCCTCAGCGCTCAGCTCTCCAGGGCTGCTAACCCTAACCTTCGCTCTTCCGGGCCTCAGCGTTCAGCTCTCCAGGGCTGCTAACCCTAACCTTCGCTCTTCCGGGCCTCAGCGCTCAGCTCTCCAGGGCTGCTAACCCTAACCTTCGCTCTTCCGGGCCTCAGCGCTCAGCTCTCCAGGGCTGCTAACCCTAACCTTCGCTCTTCCGGGCCTCAGCGCTCAGCTCTCCAGGGCTGCTAACCCTAACCTTCGCTCTTCCTGGCCTCAGCGCTCAGCTCTCCAGGGCTGCTAACCATAACCTTCGCTCTTCCGGGCCTCAGCGTTCAGCTCTCCAGGGCTGCTAACCCTAACCTTCGCTCTTCCGGGCCTCAGCGCTCAGCTCTCCAGGGGTGCTAACCCTAACCTTCGCTCTTCCGGGCCTCAGCGCTCAGCTCTCCAGGGGTGCTAACCCTAACCTTCGCTCTTCCTGGCCTCAGCGCTCAGCTCTCCAGGGCTGCTAACCCTAACCTTCGCTCTTCCGGGCCTCAGCGCTCAGCTCTCCAGGGGTGCTAACCCTAACCTTCGCTCTTCCGGGCCTCAGCGCTCAGCTCTCCAGGGGTGCTAACCCTAACCTTCGCTCTTCCGGGCCTCAGCGCTCAGCTCTCCAGGGGTGCTAACCCTAACCTTCGCTCTTCCGGGCCTCAGTGTTCAGCTCTCCGAAGGTATCAAAGAACTGCTCCATCTCCCTCTGCAGAGTGGTGTTGCGGCGGTCGGCATCGGCCCTGGCACGCTCCACGTTGCGGATCTTGATCTCGGCCACACTGTGCCAGCAGCGTTGCTGCTCCAGGCTGGTCCGCAGTCCCACCAGCTCCCCCTGGAGGGCCTCGTTACGCATCTCCAACCTGGGAGAGACAGGACAGAGAAGGACAAGGAGTCACACACAGAGGTTTCACTCTGCTGCTACTACAGGACTGTGGTGTAACATGTAACATGTAGGACTAATATGTTATTGTAACCTGGCACCTGTTGAAGATTCTTTATAGACTGTACACTGAGTGTACTAAACATTAGGATCACCTTCCTATTCTTGAGTAGAATTCATCAGAGCATGGACTCTATAAGGTGTCAAAAGCTTTTCACAGGGATGCTGGCCCATGGTGTCTCCAATGCTTCCCACAGTTGTGTCAAGTTGGCTGGATGTCCTTTGGATGGTGATGGACTATTCTTGATAAACACAGGAAACTGTTGCTTGAAAACCCAGCAGCGTTGCCGTTCTTGACACACACAAACCCGGGGCACATACTACCATACCCTGTTCAAAGGCATCTTAATATTTTAGCTTGCCCATTCACCCTCTGAATTGCACACATACACAATCCAGGTCTTTATTGTCTTGAGGCTTAGAGATCCTTCTTTAACCTGTCTCCTCCCCTTCATCTACACTGATTTGAAGTGGATTTAACAAGTGTCATCAATAAGGGATCATAGCTTTCACCTGGTCAGTCTATGTCATGGAAAGAGCAGGTGCCCATAATGTTTTGTACACTCTGTGTAGCATGTATATAGACCATTGACAAGGACTGCTGTTGCATTGACATGGTTTATTCACAGTTCTATTACCTCTGGATCTTGGCCTCGAACTCAGCCCTCTGCCTGGCCATCTGTTGTTTGAGGCCAGTCAAGAGCCAGTGCATGGCCTGGGAGGCCGGGGGGACGCGGAGGTCCGGAGGAGCAGAGGGCAGGAAGACCTCCGAGCTGCCCGTGCTCAGGGGGGCATCAGTGAGGGCAGAGGAGGAGGCTGGGGAGTTAGGAGGGAGGTCCTCGTCTCCTGGGTCAGTCCTGAAGGAGGGGAACCTAGTGGACCCCCGTCCTGGGCTGGTTCTGACCCCACCACACCCATTGTCTTCCAGGGACAGAATCTCACAGGAAGACCAGGAGCTTCTGGTGTCTACCATGCTGGCCGTGCCCATCTCCACCTCCACTGGGCCAGCAGGGCTGCCCCCACCACCATCCGCAGCCACCTCCTCCATGCGTTGTAGTGTGTCCAGGTTGTCATAGACAGACAGAGTACTGTCCTGAGCCTCACTGCTACCACTGGTGCCAGTAGTCCCCTGTTCTGCAGCCCAGCTGGGATCCTCTGGGCCCCTCCAGCCAATGGGCAGCATGCTGCTGGGTTCTGGGGCTGCCTGTAGCGTCACTGTGGATGCAGATTCTGTGAGTTGGGAGGCAGGGTGGGGGCTGTCTGCGGTCTCAGTGGGCTGGGACTCTGACTGGGACAGAGTGTGTCTGTGGTACAGAGGCCCAGAAGCAAGACTCACTGGAGAGAACACCTCAGCTGGCTGCTGCTGGTGGTCTGTGATGGACTGCCGTGTGGCTAAACTGGTTTCACCTGGGTTTTGGGCCGACCCCCTCCTCTTAGGGATCAGAGGCAGAGAGAGCTGGCGGGAGCAAGGGGAAGGATGGTGTGCTGGCTGTTGTTTGGGGAGGTGCTCGGCTGTTATGCCCAGACTGTAATCATGCGACTGGGTCTGGGCAGTTGGCTGGATGTGCGCCCCCTCGAATGGGTCTCCTTTCCATCTCTGACATGGGTAAGAGTCAGGGCGTGAAGAGCCAGGGGCCTCTATGTCTCCCCCCTCCCTGGAGAAGAGGCACAGGTGCTCCCTGATCAGCTCGGACATAAGCTGCTGCACCACGGCTGCCCCTGGGGGGACAGACAGACAGACACACACACACACACACACGCACACACACACACTGAGTAACAGCTGGACACATACAGTACAAACGGCATCACATGGCACATAGTATGTTACACAACACTGTGTTGATATAAACACTGTCTCAAGGACACATGGGCAGACAGACAGACAGACAGACAGACAGACAGACAGACAGACAGACAGACAGACAGACAGACACTATCTTTATCTGCCTATATCTGTTTCAGTCTGTCTTCACTGGCTCTGTATCTGTTGGCTAGTTCTGTCTAGCTCTGATCCATGTCTCTTTCTCTGAATAACACTCTCACCAGTGGAGGCTGGTGTGAGGAGCTACAGGAGGACGGGCTCATTGTACTGGCTGGAATGGAATAAATGTAATGCTATCAAAAATATGGAAATCACGTTTGACTCCATTCCTTAATTTCAATTCCAGCCATTACAATGAGCCCATCCTCCTATAGCTCCCCCCACCAGCCTCCACTGACTCTCACACACCTCCAATGATAGTCTCTGGATCTTCAGCTTTGGGTCGTAGGATGTTTGGGCCAAAAACAGTAGCCAGGTTCTGGGTGCTCATCTTGTTGCTGCTAGAATAGGACTGGACTTCATTCAAAAACCTGTATTGGCAGTGATTTATCTGTATGAGACTTGGGCAGAGTCGATTTTGTCACATCTGCTACATAACATACAGAAATGTGTCATGGTTGAACAGATGAGGCTGTATGGCGTATGTTGTGACTGGGCCACAGGCCAATTCTATTGGGTCGTTCCACCTCAAAAAGTCCAAGAAAGAGGATTTTGACATCCACTATCTCAAATTGTTCTGAAATCGTTTCTGTTGTTAGAAAAATATATGATTAGCATTTTTGCACCATTATTTTTTGGGGATACAAATCGTTTGATCTCTGAGAAATTAAGCTAATTGATTTCACCCAAATTTGTCATTTTAATTTATAGGATTCATATAATATTCAAAAAATATAGTAACTGACATCTGATTGAGATCAAACTTTTTTTTAAACAATGAGTTAGACATGAGGATGGTCAAAAGCCATGCTTCATGTGCAAATCATCCTGAAATAGCTAAACATTGATTGTGTAACTCAATGTTACTTGGATATGAAACGTGAAAATGCTAGTACAGGTACCAATGACTTGCATTGAATTTATTCCACAAATTTTAAAAAGTTAGCATTTGAAACAGGTAAATAAAACCAAAGCATTGATTGCGGTCGTACCTGGTCCATAAACTGCTGACAGGGTAAGGAAACCATTTGGCAATATGGGTGAACTATTTATCCCTTTAACATTGAGGGGGGGGATTCTTTAAAAAAAATATATATAATAATAATAGCAGGAACAGCACCATCTAGTGGACATAACCTGGTAATATTGGGGTGTAGGATGGGACATAAACCTAACCTAACCTAACTTCAATAACTCTGAACAGGGGGGGGGGGAAACATCACTAAAATTCACTGAGAATTTCTTACATAAGGATGAAGAAACTCCAAGCCGCAGCTCCATACTACTAGTCAGACATAGAGAACTGATACCGTATACATTATGTACGGATAGGATTCTGGGAGGATAGGATTCTGGGAGGATAGGATTCTGGGTGGATAGGATTCTGGGTGGATAGGATTCTGGGTGGCTAGGATTCTGGGTGGATAGGATTCTGGGTGGATAGGATTCTGGGTGGATAGGATTCTGGGTGGATAGGATTCTGGGTGGCTAGGATTCTGGGTGGCTAGGATTCTGGGTGGATAGGATTCTGGGTGGATAGGATTCTGGGTGGATAGGATTCTGGGTGGCTAGGAGTCTGGGTGGATAGGATTCTGGGTGGATAGGATTCTGGGTGGATAGGAGTCTGGGTGGATAGGATTCTGGGTGGATAGGAGTCTGGGTGGATAGGATTCTGGGTGGATAGGATTCTGGGTGGATAGGATTCTGGGTGGATAGGATTCTGGGCTTTTGACAATCTATTTGGATTCCACGTCTTACTCGTTGTTAGAAAAAAAGTTAGGTCCCAATCGGATGTTGGGTACTATATTTATTGAATATTATATGACTTCTATAACTTAAAATGCAATCAATTAGCTTAATTTCTCAGATAATTATATTTCATCAAAATTATGTTGCAGGAATTCTAATCTTATCTGTTTCTAACTACAGAAATGATTTCAGAACCATCTGAGATGGTGGGTGTCATGACTTGTTGAAATGACATAAAACAAACCTATAATGCAGGAATCATCAACTAGATTCAACTGCAGGCCGATTCTTTTTGAGCTAGACGGCCAGGGGGACAGAACATAATTACAAATAATTTGTAGACTACAAATTGACCGCGAAAAACAAAAAGAGATATAATATTTGACTCAAATAGAATCATTTCAAACCTTGCTTACGTTTGTATACGATCACATACAGTGCCTTCGGAAAGTATTCAGACTCCTTGACCTTTTCCACATTTTTTTGCATTACAGTCTTATTTTCTAATTGATTAAATTGTGTTTGTTTCTCAACAATCTACACACAAGACCCCATAATGATAAAGCAAAAACTGTTGTTGTTTTTAAAAATGATTTCTATTTTATTAAAAAAAAAAAAATAATATTACATTTACATAAGTATTCAGACCCTTTACTCAGTACTTGTTGAAGCACTTTAGGCAGAAATTACAGCCTCCAGTCTTCTAGGATAAAATGCTACAAGCTTGGCACACCTGTATTTGGGGATTTTCTCCCATTCTTCTCTGCAGATCCTCTCCAGCTCTGTCAGGTTGTATGGGGAGTGTTGCTGCACAGCTATTTTCAGGTCTCTCCAAAGATATTCAATCGGATTCAAGTCCGTGCTCTGGCTGGGCCTCTCAAGGACATTCAGAGACTTGTCCCGAAGCCACTCCTGCATTGTCTTGGCTTTGTGCTTAGGGTCGTTGTCTTGTTGAAAGGTGAACCTTCGCCCCAGTTTGAGGTCCTGAGATCTCTGGAGCAGGTTTTCATCAAGGATCTCTCTGTACTTGGCTCCGTTCATCTTTGCCTCAATCCTGACTAGTCTCCCAGTCCCTGCCGCTGAAAACCCACAGCATGCTTCACCGTAGGTATGGTGCTAGGTTTTCTCCAGATGTGTCACTTGGTATTCAGGCCAAAGAGTTGAATCTTGGTTTCATCAGACCAGAGAATCTTGTTTCTCACGGTCTGAGAGTCCTTGAAGGTGCCTTTTGGCAAGCTCCAAGCAGGCTATCATGTGCCTTTTACTGAGGAGTGGCTTCTGTCTGGCCACTCTATCATAAAGGCCTAATTGGTAGAGTGCTGCAGAGATGGTTGTCCTTCTGGAAGTTTCTCCCATCTCCACGGAGGAACTCTGGAGCTCTGTCAGAGTGACCATTGGGTTCTTGGTCAACTCCCTGACCAAGACCCTTCTCCCCGATTGCTCACTTTGGCCAGGCAGCCAGCTCTAGGAAGAGTCTTGGTGATTCCAAACTTCATCCATTTAAGAATGATGGAGGCCACTGTGTTCTTGGGACCTTCAATGCTGCGGAAATATATTGGTACCCTTCCCCAGATCTGTGCCTCGACACAATCCTGTCTCGGAGCTCTACGGATAATTCCTTCAACCTCATGGCTTGGTTTTTGCAATGACATCCAATCTCAACTGTGGGACCTTATATAGACAGGACTTTTCAAATCATGTCCAATCAATTGAATTTTCTACAGGTGGACTCCAATCAAGTTGTAGAAACATCTCAAGGGTGATCAATGGAAATAGGATGCACCTGATCTCAATTTCAAGTGTCATAGCAAAGGGTCTGAATACTTATATAGATAAGGTATGTGTTTTTATTTTTCATAAATTTGCACAAAAAAATACTGTTTTCTCTTTGTCATTGTGGGATATTGTGTGCATTTATTTAATACATTTTACAATAAGGCTGTAATGTAATAAAATGTGGGAAAAATCAAAGAGGTCTGAATACTTTGTGAAGGCTCTGTATATCTCTATTATACTTTGTGAAGGCTCTGTATATCTCTATTATACTTTGTGAAGGCTCTGTATATCTCTATTATACTTTGTGAAGGCTCTGTATATCTCTATTATACTTTGTGAAGGCTCTGTATATCTCTATTATACTTTGTGAAGGCTCTGTATATCTCTATTATACTTTGTGAAGGCTCTGTATATCTCTATTATACTTTGTGAAGGCTCTGTATATCTTTATTATACTTTGTGAAGGCTCTGTATATCTCTATTATACTTTGTGAAGGCTCTGTATATCTCTATTATACTTTGTGAGGGCTCTGTATATCTCTATTATACTTTGTGAAGGCTCTGTATATCTCTATTATACTTTGTGAAGGCTCTGTATATCTCTATTATACTTTGTGAAGGCTCTGTATATCTCTATTATACTTTGTGAAGGCTCTGTATATCTCTATTATACTTTGTGAAGGCTCTGTATATCTCTATTATACTTTGTGAAGGCTCTGTATATCTCTATTATACTTTGTGAAGGGTCTGTATATCCCTATTATACTTTGTGAGGGCTCTGTATATCTCTATTATACTTTGAAGGCTTTGTATATCTCTATTATACTTTGTGAAGGCTCTGTATATCTCTATTATACTTTGTGAAGGCTCTGTATATCTCTATTATACTTTGAAGGCTTTGTATATCTCTATTATACTTTGAAGGCTTTGTATATCTCTATTATACTTTGTGAAGGCTCTGTATATCTCTATTATACTTTGAAGGCTTTGTATATCTCTACTATACTTTGTGAAGGCTTTGTATATCTCTATTATACTTTGAAGGCTTTGTATATCTCTATTATACTTTGGGAAGGCTCTGTATATCTCTATTATACTTTGTGAAGGCTCTGTATATCTCTATTATACTTTGTGAAGGCTCTGTATATCTCTATTATACTTTGTGAAGGCTCTGTATATCTCTATTATACTTTGTGAAGGCTCTGTATATCTCTATTATACTTTGTGAAGGCTCTGTATATCTCTATTATACTTTGTGAAGGCTCTGTATATCTCTATTATACTTTGTGAAGGCTCTGTATATCTCTATTATACTTTGTGAAGGCTCTGTATATCTCTATTATACTTTGTGAAGGCTCTGTATATCTCTATTATACTTTGGAAATGGGAATCCTTTGGAACAGATTCCCAAAATTAAAACCACTTGGATGTCCAACAATAAACAAACAAATAAAAATAAATAAAGTACAATATTTTTTAATATTGCTCAGAAAAGTTGAGGTGCCAAATAAAATCCCCCGCGGCCCGCCAGTTGGGGAACCCTGCTGTAGTGATTCAATCCATTTCCATTCATTGCTTTGGAAATGCGTTAATCGTGAGGTATGTTGTATGCAGATTTGACGTTATCTTGATTTGTGATAATTGTTGTAAATTACAGGTAAACGGTAGACTTACTGGCAGATGTAGTTGAGCAGGTTGAAGTTAGCCACTGGAAGTTGATGAAGAAGATGCCGTAGTTCTGTCAAACTCTTGGAGACACAGGCAAAGATATTGTTGTAGGTAGTTCGCTACGCTGCTCCTATCACAATATTAACCATTGGTGGAGTTTATCAATTAGATTTCTCCCTTGGACTTTTAGATCAGCGGTTGTGTTCTGTCTTCATCTGTTTATCCGATGCATCTCAGCATGGCCTGCATGATGCGACTGGATGGACACTTACCTGCTTCCTCTCAGAGGAGATGTTCTTGCCACACACCAGGAAGTCCTGGTATCTGGAGAAGGGCACCAGTGGCTCTGGCAGCTCCCGCAGATACAGCTTCAGGAGCGACGCCACAGTGTGCACGTCTGTACTGCTAGGATGACAAACACACACACACACACTTAAAATACAGCACTACCAGTGTATGTGGGTGAGCAACTACATATAGTGAGACATCCAGACATACCTGGTGCATAGGTATAACTTCATGAACTTGATCTGTTTGCTTGAGAACTGCAGTGTTTGCAATCAAGCAGAACCTGTTTGTGTTGACTGGAGAGCTCTTACCTGTCAAAGGAGGGCTTCTCCCCAGCGTCGAAGGCATCCTGCAACTCTTTAACCAGCGTGGCCTGGCCTGGCTGGCGGAACAACCCCACCTCCAGAAGACCTCGCTCCCGGATGAAGTCCACACACTGCTCCACCACCAGAGGTGCCATGTGGACCCCGTAACGCCGCTCATACAGAACCGTCTCCTCCAGCCGCTGGCCAAACACGCCTGAGAGAGACAGATAGGAGAGAGAGACAGACACAGAGGAGAGAGAGAGAGACAGAGAGGAGAGAGAGAGAGACAGAGAGGAGAGAGAGAGAGACAGAGAGGAGAGAGAGACAGACAGAGAGGAGAGAGAGACAGACAGAGAGGAGAGAGAGAGACAGAGAGGAGAGAGAGAGAGAGAGAGAGAGAGAGAGAGAGACAGAGAGGAGAGAGAGAGAGACAGAGGAGAGAGACAAAGAGGAGAGAGAGACAGACAGAGAGTAGAGAGAGAGAGAGAGGGGATTTAAGATCACCCAGGCTAATTTAATAAACAGATGATTATAGAGTACGAATTAGATGGTTCAGGGATTTTCTTTCCTTTCCTCAGACAGAGAACTCAAACCCTCGATACCCCCAAACCACCTATCTACACAGCCTGCCTCACACTGCAGCTCTGTGTGGGTCTCTGTGTGGGTCTATGTGTTGGTGCCTGTGTGTGGGTCTCTGTGTGGGTCTATGTGTTGGTGCCTGTGTGTGGGTCTCTGTGTGGTCTGAAAAACTCACGCCTCCTGAAGCTCAGAACCCGCTTGATCTTCCTGTAGGCAGAGTGGGACAGGTAGCTGCTGGTCCTGTACACTGTCGCCTTGTTCTCCGGCATCTTCGCTTTTCTCTTCACATTTGTTCTTTCTCCGTCCAGATCTTTCTCTCTCTCCAGATCTCTCTGTCCAGATCTCTCTCTCTCTCACCGTCCAGATCTCTCTCTCTCTCACTGTCCAGATCTCTCTCTCCCTCTCTCACCGTCCAGATCTCTCTCTCTCTCACTGTCCAGATCTCTCTCTCTCTCTCACTGACCAGATCTCTCTCTCTCTCACTGTCCAGATCTCTCTCTCTCTCTCTCTCTCTCTCTCACTGTCCAGATCTCTCTCTCTCTTTTTTCCCACCCAGATATTTCTCTCTCTCTCAACATCCAAATCTCTCTCTCTCTTTCTCCTTCCAGATCTCCGTCTCTCTTACCGTCCAGATCACTCTTTTCTTTCTGGCCAGTCGGGCTGTTTGATGGGGGATTATGAGAGGACCCAGATGGCTTGTGACAGCTCGGCGCTGTGGAGACCAGTGCGTGTCCTCTCCCACTTTATCTACCTCTTTTTGTTTTGTAAACTCTCTCCTGGCTGGTACTCCGTGTTATGTCTATTCTCTCCCTCCCTCCTCCTCTCCCTCTCTTTAGGTAAACAGATAAGGCTCCTTGATCTGATGACTCAAGAAATGAGTTTCCTTGTCAAATGCTCAACAGTGGTCCCTGAGCTCAACTATGTGACCTAATCAGATAAATGAGCATTCCAAAGGAAAGAATTTCATTCTACAAGAAGAGGCATTGTAAAGTGCCGGACACATTGAAAACTCACAGTCACTGAGGCATAGAAAGAAGCAAACATCCCAATCAATTGAACAGTCACAGGAATATGAGCCATGTCAAAAAGTCATGGAATGTTGAACTTTGGAAACTTTGGTGGTTAATGTCTCCTCATCAGAGTCTTGAGTCAAATGATTTGACAGGAGATTTGAGAGTCCAGTAATACTACGTGTTCGACTGATAACACAGGTCCCTTCTTTCGCCACTGAACATTGGAATGTCAGAAAAGTTCCTCGGCACGTTGTCTCTGAATCCCGATAAATAGTGCACTTGTGGCTCGGCTCCTCTCATGCTCACCTCAGCCTTGGTTCCCAGGGCTCAAGTCCTTTTTTAGGCTGCTAAATTTAACTCAATCTGGCATTGAAAAATCCAGAGGAACTACTTTCAGGCTGGATTGTGTTGACAAAAGAATCCACTTAGCTGCCATCTCTCATAGAAGGTGTTATTATAGTAGTGTATTATTCCCTCCATTCCCTCAGAGGAGATGGAAGTCAGTGTTCCTGTGTTATCCAGCAGTAATGGTGTTTAGTACTATTTAGTTTGTCCAGAGGAGTAAGCTGTGGCCTTGCTGCGTGTGCCTCTCCCTCCTTGTCCTATCCATTCCTCCACATGCTTCAGGAATGTGTTTTCACTCAGCCAGTGCCATACCTCCCTCCCTTTCCAATACACTCCCCACTCCCCTCTGTCCTCCCACTACCCTCTGTCCCCCACTCCCCTCTGTCTCCCCTCTCCCCTGTGTCCCCCCACTCCCCTCTTACTTCCCACTCCCCTCTGTCCCCCACTCCCCTGTGTCCCCCACTCCCCTCTGTCCCCCCACTCTCCTCTGTCCCCCCACTCCCCTCTGTCTCCCCTCTCCCCTCTGTCCAACCACTCCCCTGTGTCCCCCCTCCCACTCCCCTGTGTCCCCCCACTCCCCTCTGTCTTCCCACTCCCCCTCTGTCTGCCCTCTCCCCTGTGTCCCCCACTCCCCTCTGTCCCCCCACTCCCCGCTTTCCCCCACTCCCCTCTGTCTCCCCACTCCCTCTGTCCTCCCACTCCCCTCTGTCCTCCCACTCCCCTCTGTCCTCCCACTCCCCTCTGTCCTCCCACTCCCCTGTGTCCCCCCACTCCCCTGTGTCCCCCCACTCCCCTTTGTCCCCCACTCCCCTCCCCCACTCCCCTCTGTCCTCCCACTACACTCTGTCCCCCACTCCCCTCTGTCTCCCCTCTCCCCTGTGTCCCCCCACTCCCCTCTTACTTCCCACTCCCCTCTGTCCCCCACTCCCCTGTGTCCCCCCACTCCCCTCTGTCCCCCCACTCTCCTCTGTCCCCCCACTCCCCTCTGTCCTCCCACTCCCCTGTGTCCCCCCACTCCCCTGTGTCCCCCCACTCCCCTCTGTCCCCCACTCCCTCTGTCTCCCCCACTCCCCTCTGTCCCCCCTCTCCCTCTGTCCCCCCCACTCTGTCTCCCCTCTCCCTGTCCCCCCACTCCCCTCTGTCCCCCCACTCCCCTCTGTTCCCCCACTCCCCTCTGTCTCCCTCTCCCCTCTGTCCCCCCACTCCCCTGTGTCCCCCCACTCCCCTGTGTCCCCCCCACTCCCCCCACTCTGTCTCCCTCTCCCCTGTCCCCCCCCCCCCCCCTCCCCTCTGTCCCCCCACTCCCCCCCCACTTTGTCCCCCACTCCCCTCCCACTCCCCCTCTGTCCTCCCCTCCCCTCTGTCCTCCCACTCCCCTCTGTCCTCCCACTCCCCCACTCCACTCTGTCCCCCCACTCCCCTGTGTCCCCCCACTCCACTCTGTCCTCCCACTCCCCTCTGTCCCCCCACTCCCCTGTGTCCCTCCAATCTCCCGTGTCCCCCCACTCCCCTCTGTCCTCCCACTCCCCTCTGTCTCCCCACTCCCGTGTCCCCCCACTCCCCTCTGTCCTCCCACTCCCCTGTGTCCCCCCCCTCCCCCCACTCTGTCCTCCCACTCCCCTCTGTCCCCCACTCCCCCCTCCCCTCCCACTCCCCCTCTGTCCTCCCACTCCCCTCTGTCCTCCCATTCCCCTGTGTCTCCCCACTCCACTCTGTCCTCCCACTCCCCCACTCCACTCTGTCCCCCCACTCCACTCTGTCCCCCCACCCCCACTCCACTCTGTCCCCCACTCCCCCACTCCCCTCCCACTCCCCTCTGTCCTCCCACTCCCCTCTGTCTCCACACTCCCCTGTGTCCCCCCACTCCCCTCTGTCCTCCCACTCCCCTCTGTCCCCCACTCCCCTCCCCTCCCACTCCCCTCTGTCCTCCCACTCCCCTCTGTCCTCCCATTCCCCTGTGTCTCCCCACTCCACTCTGTCCTCCCACTCCCCCACTCCACTCTGTCCCCCCACTCCACTCTGTCCCCCCACTCCACTCTGTCCCCCACTCCCCCACTCCCCCCACTCCACTCTGTCCCCCCACTCCACTCTGTCCCCCCACTCCACTCTGTCCCCCACTCCCCCACTCCCCTCCCACTCCCCTCTGTCCTCCCACTCCCTCTGTCCCCCACTCCCCCACTCCCCTCCCACTCCGCTCTGTCCTCCCACTCCCCTCTGTCCTCCCAATCCCCTGTGTCCCCCCACTCCCTCTGTCCCCCACTCCCCGACTCCCCTCCCACTCCCCTCTGTCCTCCCACTCCCCTCTGTCCCCCACTCCCCCACTCCCCTCCCACTCCCCCACTCCCCTCCCACTCCCATCTGTCCTCCCACTCCCCTCTGTCCCCCCACTCCCCTCTGTCCCCCCACTCCCCTGTGTCTCTCCACTCCACTCCCCTGTCCTCCCACTCCCCTCTGTCCCCCCACTCCCCTCTGTCCCAGGGTCAGATTTATATGGTACTGTAGGCACACAACACAAGTAGCCTTAAAGGACATTTAAGAGCTTAAGGTCTTTACAGGCAGTAAAGTGTAGTTTGACCCAGTGAATTCCCTCCATGGTGGCCTGAGGCTCGAATATTACAGGATTACTATGTGTGTGTGTGTGTGTGTGTGTGTGTGTGTGCGTGCGTGCGTGCGTGCGTGCGTGCGTGTGTGTGTGTGTGAGTGAGTGAGTGAGTGTGTGCGTGCGTGCGTGCGTGTGTGTGTGTGTGTGAGTGCGTGCGTGCGTGTGTGTGTGTATACACTCCTATGCTCTGTTTACAGACCTCTAGGTGGAGCCCCCTATGTTTTGTCCCTGGGCCTTGAGACTGATGGAGCTTGAAGGGGAGCTGGCCCTTCTCTGGGTAACTATGGTGTGAAGCCCAGGCAGGCACCCAGCTAAGGCAGACACACAGCTGTGCCCACCAAGGGGGAGGAGGAGCTAAGGCTGACGAATGCACACACACACACAGGGCTGACTGGAAAAGTCAGACACTGGTCAGTCCAGGAAGTCTGTTGAACTAAAATGTATTAAACAATGTAACGTGACCAAATTATACGGTCGAGAGTGAATTGATTATTTGAATCTTGCTGGAGAGAACGAGTTGTATTTCTGGCAAACCAAACCTGAGTTTTCAAATCCAGCTGGATTTGTAAACAGTCGCCTTGGTCGACCGTTTCCAGTGAGAGACAGTGAGAGACAGTGAGAGACAGTGAGAGACAGTGAGAGACAGTGAGAGACAGTGAGAGACAGTGAGAGACAGTGAGAGTGTCTGAATTTGAGTGATGTTGGCTGATGAGTGTGTAACAGTGTAGCCGTAGTGTTATAGTGAAGTTACCTGTAAAGGGTATCCAGACACCCTTGTTGAGGGTCTTGAGCCACTCCTCTCCCTGACCACAGCTGTTGGAGAGGAAGAAGTATGAGCCAGGGCTGACCAGTACATCTCTGTTCCCACCTGTGGTGGAGGGAGGGAGGGAGGGAGGGAGGGAGGGAGGGAGGGAGTCACAGACAGACAGATAGCAAAGACGTGACACACCAGGGTTATGAGTGTGTTTAGTTTGAGTAGACTGTGACTGCAGGCCACTGATGACCTCTACTTCAAATCAAATGTTGTTGGTCACATACACATATTTAGCAAATGCTATTGCAGGTGTAGAGATAATACTTCATATTTCTCTGAGACGAGGAACAGCAGACAAGTTGCATTTATTGTTACAGTCCAGGGCCACAATTACCCTACAGATAGATCAATATGCCTGTCATTACAGATGACGCATTGGGTCGCCTCCCAAATGGTACCCTATTCCCTATCTAGTGCACTACTTTTGACCAGGGATAGGGCTCTGTAGTGCACTACTTTTGACCAGGGATATAGGGCTCTGGTCAACTGTAGTGCACTATATAAGGCTCTGGTCAACAGTAGTGCACTATATAGGGCTCTGGTCAACTGTAGTGCACTATATAGGGCTCTGGTCGACCATAGTGCACTATATAGGGCTCTGGTCAACCGTAGTGCACTATATAGGGCTCTGGTCAACCGTAGTGCACTATTTAGGGCTCTGGTCAACCGTAGTGCACTATTTAGGGCTCTGGTCAACAGTAGTGCACTATATAGGGCTCTGGTCAACTGTAGTGCACTATATAAGGCTCTGGTCAACAGTAGTGCACTATATAGGGCTCTGGTCAACTGTAGTGCACTATATAGGGCTCTGGTCAACCGTAGTGCACTATATAGGGCTCTGGTCAACAGTAGTGCACTATATAGGGCTCTGGTCAACCGTAGTGCACTATTCAGGGCTCTGGTCAACCATAGTGCACTATATAGGGCTCTGGTCAACAGTAGTGCACTATACAGGGCTCTGGTCAACAGTAGTGCACTATATAGGGCTCTGGTCAACAGTAGTGCACTATATAGGGCTCTGGTCAACAGTAGTTTACTATATAGGGCTCTGGTCAACAGTAGTGCACTATATAGGGCTCTGGTCAACAGTAGTGCACTATATAGGGCTCTGGTCAACAGTAGTGCACTATATAGGGCTCTGGTCAACAGTAGTTTACTATATAGGGCTCTGGTCAACAGTAGTGCACTATATAGGGCTCTGGTCAACAGTAGTGCACTATATAGGGCTCTGGTCAACAGTAGTTTACTACATAGGGCTCTGGTCAACAGTAGTGCACTATATAGGGCTCTGGTCAACAGTAGTTTACTACATAGGGCTCTGGTCAACAGTAGTGCACTATATAGGGCTCTGGTCAACAGTAGTTTACTATATAGGGCTCTGGTCAACAGTAGTGCACTATATAGGGACATCATAGGTACAGCAAAAATGATGTCCACTCTTTTCTGACTGGGAATGATTGGACGTTTAGTCTCCTCTGACTGCCATGTATTTTAAGCATGGTTTCGATATGCCCCAACCAACCCCTTCTCCATGTACTGCAGGACTCTGGATTAGAAACCTCTGAAGTAAACTAAGTCATCAAAACTACCTGACCAGTTTGATCAGTGTCTTTTCTCTAGTAATCAACACAGACACCGATTGGCCCCTTTACACTGTGAATACGAGAGAGGACAAGTAGTGTAAGGAGGCTACTTTTGCACACTGTACATAGATGTAGAGGTCAATGAATACATGCAGACAATAAAATCTTAAGCTTCATCACATTAACGCTTGTGCTAATGAATTGACTGCTGATAGTGCAGATCAGGGGCATTTCATCTCCTTCACTCATACAGAGAGAGGGGCAGACTGTGTGTGTACGCAGTGTCAGTGTCTGTCCTCTGCCCGTCTCCACAGGCCCAGAGACTGACATCCTCTCATATAGTCATACCACAGCAACCAGTCAAACATGACTAATCCCCAAAGGCCAAGACAGATAACACTGTTTTACATTCCATGCGTTTCATAATCTCACACGTCTTTCAAATCTTTGTTCATCTTTGAAGAGTGTAGGTGCTGGGAAAAGCTGTGTAGGATCCCTATGTACACAAAGGAAGGGGCCTTTCTTGGAAATAGCAAGTGGGGGTGTTGTAGTAATGTTTAATGATCTTTATCTGCCAGCCACAAAATAATGTTTTTCAGATACCACGTGGGATTTATGCTTGCCAACTGTGAGCTGTTGGGATTTATTCCAGTCAATTAAAGGGGGAATTTTTCTATAATGGTGCAGGACATGTGATTCTGGCTCCTCGCGGTCACTGTGTCCTTTCAGGTGGACAACGGCCTGGCAGAATCAGATGGCTATTCTTTATCTTTCAGCACTTCTCGGGGTCAACAAGGGAAGAAGAGCTGAATGATTTTCATAATTTAATTAATATGCTTGCTGCCTTTTTTAAATACATTTTTCTCCAGAGATATTAATCACGTTATGGGGTTCTGTAAACAATTAAACTGTGCTCTCAAATCTGCTCACATTCTTTCTGGAAAAGAGTTTGGTGATTCATTTCAGAGAAGCCACTTTTCTTTTTGACGTGGTATAGTTGAACCCGCTCATTGAACGCGCTCACGCACTACTGAGAATGAATCAGACCAGGAATCAGCTACTTGGGAAAAACGTAAATACTTTACTGAATAATTGAGAACGTAACGATACAGAAAACTTTAAACCACAAACACTTGCACATGAAATTCACACGGGGTAAACACACAGGAAACTGAAATAAAGAACTAACAAAGGGAAACAGAAAACACACCTCTCTTAAAGGGGAAACAATAATGAAATAATAAGACACACCTGAGTACAATAAAAGTCTCTAGGGCGGTCTCTGCTGCCAGTCGGAATCATGACCCCCCCCCCCTCCCCCCTCTAGGATCAGTTCCAGCTGCGAAGCCATGACAACCACCACGTAGTTGTTTGAAGTCTCTAACAAGACCCAGATTTAGGAAGTCCCAGGCAGGCACACAAGCCAGCTCCTCGGACCGTAGCCCTCCCAGTCCACCAGATACTACAGGGTCCACCTTTAAGGGAAGATCATGGGTAGACAGCCACACTCCTCTGACCCGGTCAGAGGAGCGGAAGAGTTTTTCGGTGTTGGTTTGCCTGATGTTGGTGTCAGGCAGAGGATCGGAGGAAGGAGGATCGCACTTTTGATCCAGGTGCGGCAACATGGTTGAATAAACGCCTCAGCCAAGACAAGGAACTTGTTCCAGTTGCTGGCCTGAGTGGAGACGAAGCAGGGGAGAAACTTCTCCAGCTCCTGGTTAGCCCGCTCAGTTTGACCATTCGACTGTGGGCGGTCCACAGAAGAGAGGCTCACCGATGCCCCCCAACAGGGAACAGAAGGCCTTCCAATACCGTGTGATGAGCTGGGGCCCATGATCTGAGACAATGTCCTGGGGAAGTCTGTGTAGTTGAAAGACATGGGTAATCATGAGATCAGCAGTCTCGTTTGCTGAAGGCAACTTGGGTGAGGCGATTAGTTGGCTGACTTGGAGAACCATTCGACGACCTCCAGGATAGTGGTAAGCTCTTGGGATGGAGGTAACCCTGTGATAAAGTCTACAGACAGATGAGACCAGGGCTGGCTGGGGATGGGAAGAGGTTGGAGCAACCTGGCCGGTCACTGACGTGAAGACTTGCTTTGGGCAGAGATGGAACAGGCTGCAACAAAGGATCTCACATCCTCAATCATGTTGGACCACCAGAAACCGGGCTGATTGCAGAACGTAAAGTCTGTTAGTGGGTCTCCCGCCGGGGTCAGGTTCTCGGGTCTGGGCTTGTCGGGCCATGGCCTCAATACTCCATATCACAGGGCCACAATGCCTGAGCTGGGTATGATGGGCTTGGGATCCCTTTCCTTGTTAGAGGCGTCTGCCTTCTGATTATTGGATCCAGAGCGATAGGCTAGTGTGAAAACAAACCTGTTAAAAAACAAAGCCCACCTAGCCTGGCAAGCGTTCAATCTCTTGGCTTCTTGAATGGAAACCAAGTTCTTCAGGTCCGTCCAGATCACGAAAGGATGTGGTGCCCCCTCCAACCAGTGTCTCCACCCCCAAGGACCCACTTGACTGCCAAGAGCTCCCGGTTGCTCCCGGTCCTCCTCATTCTGCTGTGAAAGGACCGCCCCTGCTCCTGTGCCCGAGGTATCCACCTCCATGACAAAGGGACGATTCGGATCAGGATGAATGAGGATGGGTCCAGAGGTGAAACATCCCTTGAGCTCTAGGAATGCCCTGTCAGCCTCAGGGTCCAGCAAAACGGGTCTGGGACTTGTGGGTTAGGACTGTGAGAGGCGCTGCCATCGCACCAAAGTTGCGTATATACCTCTGTAAAAATGGGCAAACCCAGAACCTCTGGACCTGCCTGAGTGAGGTGGGACGGGGCCAGGCGGCGACCTCCTCAATCTTTATGGGGTCAATTTTGAGGCCTGGGGTAGAGATAATGTGACCCAGGGAGGAAACTTGTGATACGTGGAACTCACACTTCTCTAGCTTGACATATAGTTCACAATGCAGGAGGTGTCTCCGGACTTGTTGGACGTGCAGTATGTGTTTTGGAAGGGTCTTGGAGGAGATCAAGATGTCATCGAGGTAAACAAAGACGAAACGATTCAACATATCTCTCAGGGTGTGATTGACCAATGCTTGAAGGACTGCCGAAGGGCATGACTAAATACTCACAGTGGCCACTTGGGGTGTTAAATGAAGTCTCCCCTCATCTCCCTCCCTGATTCTCACTAAGTGTAAGTGTTACAGAGGTCGAGAGGTCCAGTTTGGTGAAGAATTGGGCCCCTTGGACCAACTTCAATGCGGAGGACATCATGGGTAGGGGGTAGCGAATCTTGATTGTAGTCTGGTTCGGCCCTCTGTAATCGATGCAGGGACGCAGGCTTCCATCCTTTTTTATCCACGAATAAGAAGCCTGCATCAGCAGGGAATGTGGAGGGGCGAATTAAACCTGCCTCCAGCGACTGCTGGGTGCAATTATCCATTACTGCCGCTCCATGGGTCAAGAGGGAGTATAGACGACCCCAGGGAGGTGTGGCACCTTATAGGAACTCTATTGTAAGGGCGATGAGGGGGAAGGGTGGCGGCCTGCCTCTTACTGAAAGACTCCCGGAGTTCGAAGTATTCTGGAGGGAGAGTGGAAAAGTCTTGGTCTTCAAGGGATGCAGGAGGACATGGAAATGGCTATTGGTGGGGATCTTAGACCTATAGTCTGGCAGTCCTTACCCCAGTCTAGTAGGTGTCTCATAGACCAGGAAACTGGTGGGTTATGTAGCGCTAATCAGGGTTACCCCAGGATAAATGAGTTATCAGGAGCATTGATCAAGACAAACCTAAGAGTCTCAGAGTGGTTCACCCAAACCTGCAGTAGAATGGGCTTGGCCTGATATTCCACCTGACCGGAGCCAATGGGGCGTCCATCAAGGGCTTGAATCTGCAGAGGGATGGGACATTTCACCCAGGGAATTTGTAGCATCAATGAAATTATCTGCGGACCCGGAGTCCATAAAGGCTTGAATCTGGTACTGGCGGTTGTCCAGTGGAGGGTTGCGGGTAGTGACAGACGGTGACTGGGTAGCCGGGAGGTAACTGCACAGCTCGTCGGGGTCTCCCCATGTTCTGGCTAGCCCTGGTGTTTCCCATCAGCTCTGGGCATGTAGCACGGAGATGGCAGAGACCTCCACAGTAGAGGCAGCAGCCTTCGCACATGTGCCTGTCACGCTCCTGTGGGCTCAGATGTGTGCGACCCAGCTTAATGGAATTCTCCATGCTGGGCTAGGTGGGCTTGGGGTGCTAAGGAAATCAGAATGCTGGAGTGGTGTCAAAAGAGAGCTGTCTCCCCTGTTCTCGGATATGGTTGTCAATTCTGATTGCCAGCGTTATCAGGGTTTCGAGGTCCTCTCCCAGATCCCAAGCAGTCAGTTCATCTTTGATGGAGTTAGACAGACCCTGGTGGAAAGCTGTAACCAGTGCCTCCGTATTCCACCCACTCTTGGTGGCGAGGGTGCGGAACTCAATGGCGAAGTCAGCCATTGGTCTGGCCCCTTGGCGGAGGTTGAACAGTCGGCTGGCCGCTTGTTGTTCGCCGACTGGGTAGTCGAAGACTCGTCGCAGCTCAGCAATGAAGGCTACTATGGATCTGCAAGATGGTGGCTGCTGTTCCTACATCGACTCAGCGAGTGCCCGTAGGGTCCCAGAGAGTTGGGAGAGCTGTTCTTGCTGCCACCCTAACTGTGCTCCTTGGTGGGCTTCCACATTCCGGATCTGGGTGATCTCTGCTAGGACCATATTGGAGGTTAGTTCTTGCTGTGATGTGGCAGAGAATGAATCAGACCAGGAATCAGCGACTTGGGAAAAATGTAAATACCTCACTGAATAATTGAGAACGTTAACGATACAGAATACTTAAAACCAAAAATAACAAACACTAGCACTCAAAACTCACAAGGGGGAAACACACAGGAAACTGAAATTAAGAACTAACAAAGTGAAACAGAAAATACACCTCTCTTACAGTGGAAACAATCAGGAAATAATAAGACACACCTGAGTACAATAAAAGTCTCTAGGGCGGTCTCTGCCGCCCTCTGGTGTCAGGAGGAACCATGACATTCTTCACAAGGCCAGCGATGTAAAATAAGCCCATCTAAGGATCTTATCAATACCTACAGTTCTACTGTAAGGGCCCAGGCAGGCACTGTGGGGCTAAGTAACTCTGACTACAAGGCAGGTAGTAACTCTGACTGTGCTGCAGGTAGCCTAGCGTTTAAGAGACCTTGGGCCAGTAACCGAAAGGTTGTTCGTTTGAATCCTGCCTGTTCAGGGCCAGAACGACAGATTTGTACCTTGTCAGCTTGGGGGTTTGAACTTGCAACTTTTCGGTTACTAGTCCAACGCTCTAACCACTAGGCTACATGGCAAAAAGTGTACAATTGCAGGAAATTAGGTTTAAAACTACAAATCTTTCTCTTCTCCAACAAGAGGGGTGTGAACAGTTTGAACATCTTAGGGTTGCATGGGGTGCGAATTGTATATCCCTCAGGACCTTTGTCACCAGATTGTAGTTGAGTAACTCTGCTGCAGCCTGGTTGCTCCACATTCCTCTAGAATGATGCTCGATCCTCTAGTCCTTTGTCAGACGACTGTCTACCTCATTCTCTGTGTCTCATCTCGTCATCCCCTACCCACTCTCAGCTCATTATGTTGAGTACCACCACTCTCCCCTTCCTCCCTCTCCCCTATCTGTCAGGTTGCTGCTGTAAATCAGTGGTCTGGTTAATACAGCTTCTAATGTCTTTCTCTCCTGCCTCCTGCCCCTCGTTCCCCTCTCCCCGCTGAACCCCAATGAACATGCACTGATGTCACTCAAGGGCTGCATGACACTACATCACTATATCACTCTCTGGTTCCCCTGGGACCCCCATGTTATCTGCCTGTGAGTGTGAGATCGGACTCGGTACATCAAGACTCCGACTGGGATTTAATTAACCCCCTCTGTGTTGCCCACCTCTTACCGTCAGCAATCCATAGGGATATAGTCAAATTAGAACTGTTTTAAGCACGGCCTGTACACGCTGAAACATCTGTCATACACATGAACAGAACTGTGATGATTTGGTCACACTAAGGACATCAAGTGCAAGCATTTCATTTTCAACAAGTAGAAGCAGTAGGTGAAAGATTCTTCATCACTTACACGTTTGCCTTGAGTTTAGCTTTATTGATGCACAGAATGAAGAAACGCTATATGAATGGTACACTGATGGATTTCAAATGGTTGGAGAGTAACCCTACATTTGGCTTTTCACCATGGTCACAGGGAATCATGCTTACTTTCTGCTGAATATGAGGAAACAGTCACATAGTAGAGCCATCCAAGCCAGGTTAAAGTGAACCAGATCTGTCTCATGATGATGAGTAGTCTGACAGGATGAGTATGTGAGGCGAGGGTTGACACCTCACTCACCTTTCTGAACGGCACTGTCGTACTTCCAAGACTTGAAGCAGGTGAGTCCCATACTGAAGGTCTGTCCAGCTCTAGTAATCACCTATCCTAGCCAATAACCCAGTCCTCTAAGCACATGTAATAATCCAATTGATTTAGCATGTAACACACG
This sequence comes from Oncorhynchus masou masou, assembly GCF_036934945.1. Lineage (NCBI taxonomy): Eukaryota > Metazoa > Chordata > Actinopteri > Salmoniformes > Salmonidae > Oncorhynchus > Oncorhynchus masou. Next base: position 11,787,288 of record NC_088219.1, on the reverse strand, counting down.
TTTACCTTCCACTGACAGCACTCCTTACCGACCCAACATCCATCAGGGAAGGCTCCCTAGTACTGCCATGGCCTGGATCCCCGCACATACCTCTTTCTCTTTCTCACTCTCCCCCCCCCCTCTCTCTCTCCCTCCCTCTCTCTCTCTCTCTCTGTCTGACTGTCTCTTTCTACCGCTTTCCTTCTGTGTCCCTCCTCATCCACCTCATCGATTAACCAAACAGCCCCATCCTTTAAGCCGCGCTGCAGGGCCGGTTCCAGGCATAAGCGACATAAGTGGTCACTTAGGGCCCCCCCCTCAGAATATGCAAGGTGCAATTTCGAAATGTGGTTGTGCATCAGCAGTTCTTCTCTTGTTATGTCAGTCACTGATAGTCACTCAATTAGCCATGTCAGCTACCAATTTTTAGATTGGTAAGTTAGTCTAGCCACTAGCCAGCTATCTAAACTTGTAGTAATCATTGCTGAACACTAACAAGGCACGCAGGGCACGTGCCCAGGGGCCCTGAGCTCCAGGGGGCCTCTGTTGATTTTGTTATGCACTCTCACTCAGATGTCATTAACATGGCATAAGTCATGGCAAAATGGGTAGAATTTGTTTATCTCTGCTCCATGGCAAAATGGGTAATATTGCATGAAATTTGTTATAACATTTTTTTTTTATTCTCCTCCCCTTGGCAAAATTTGTAGAATTGCATGAAATTTGTCAAATTGCCACATTTTCTCTCTGCCCTAGAGCAAAATTTGTACAATTGCAGAAGACGTGCCTGAAAGTTCTACTGCAGTGGGTCAAATCAGGGTCACAGAGAGTGTTTCTGGGTAGTCCTAAACAAACATCACACACATGGTTATGGGCTTTAAAAAAAGAAGACACCTTTACCATGTCAGATATAGAGTTGAAATGTATTACATCTTGAGTTTGCATCCCAATATTACAGTTTCTATACATCACAGAAGACTGAGATATTGTCACGACTCCTACCGAAGATGGCTCCTCTTCCTGTTCGGGCGGTGCTCAGCGGTCGTCGTCACCGGTCTACTAGCTGCCACTGAAGATGGCTCCTCTTCCTGTTCGGGCGGTGCTCAGCGGTCGTCGTCACCGGTCTACTAGCTGCCACTGAAGATGGCTCCTCTTCCTGTTCGGGCGGTGCTCAGCGGTCGTCGTCACCGGTCTACTAGCTGCCACTGAAGATGGCTCCTCTTCCTGTTCGGGCGGTGCTCAGCGGTCGTCGTCACCGGTCTACTAGCTGCCACTGAAGGTGTCTCCTCTTCCTGTTCGGGCGGTGCTCAGCGGTCGTCGTCACCGGTCTACTAGCTGCCACTGAAGGTGGCTCCTCTTCCTGTTCGGGCGGTGCTCAGCGGTCTTCGTCACCGGTCTACTAGCTGCCACTGAAGGTGGCTCCTCTTCCTGTTCGGGCGGTGCTCAGCGGTCGTCGTCACCGGTCTACTAGCTGCCACTGAAGGTGTCTCCTCTTCCTGTTCGGGCGGTGCTCAGCGGTCGTCGTCACCGGTCTACTAGCTGCCACTGAAGATGGCTCCTCTTCCTGTTCGGGCGGTGCTCAGCGGTCGTCGTCACCGGTCTACTAGCTGCCACTGAAGATGGCTCCTCTTCCTGTTCGGGCGGTGCTCAGCGGTCGTCGTCACCGGTCTACTAGCTGCCACTGAAGGTGTCTCCTCTTCCTGTTCGGGCGGTGCTCAGCGGTCGTCGTCACCGGTCTACTAGCTGCCACTGAAGATGGCTCCTCTTCCTGTTCGGGCGGTGCTCAGCGGTCGTCGTCACCTGTCTACTAGCTGCCACTGAAGATGGCTCCTCTTCCTGTTCGGGCGGTGCTCAGCGGTCGTCGTCACCGGTCTACTAGCTGCCACTGAAGATGGCTCCTCTTCCTGTTCGGGCGGTGCTCAGCGGTCGTCGTCACCAGTCTACTAGCTGCCACTGAAGGTGTCTCCTCTTCCTGTTCGGGCGGTGCTCAGCGGTCGTCGTCACCGGTCTACTAGCTGCCACTGAAGGTGGCTCCTCTTCCTGTTCGGGCGGTGCTCAGCGGTCTTCGTCACCCGGTCTACTAGCTGCCACTGAAGGTGGCTCCTCTTCCTGTTCGGGCGGTGCTCAGCGGTCGTCGTCACCGGTCTACTAGCTGCCACTGAAGTTGGCTCCTCTTCCTGTTCGGGCGGTGCTCAGCGGTCGTCGTCACCGGTCTACTAGCTGCCACTGAAGGTGTCTCCTCTTCCTGTTCGGGCGGTGCTCAGCGGTCGTCGTCACCGGTCTACTAGCTGCCACTGAAGATGTCTCCTCTTCCTGTTCAGGCGGTGCTCAGCGGTCGTCGTCACCGGTCTACTAGCTGCCACTGAAGATGGCTCCTCTTCCTGTTCGGGCGGTGCTCAGCGGTCGTCGTCACCGGTCTACTAGCTGCCACTGAAGGTGTCTCCTCTTCCTGTTTGGGCGGTGCTCAGCGGTCGTCGTCACCGGTCTACTAGCTGCCACTGAAGATGGCTCCTCTTCCTGTTCGGGCGGTGCTCAGCGGTCGTTGTCACCGGTCTACTAGCTGCCACTGAAGGTGGCTCCTCTTCCTGTTCGGGCGGTGGTCAGCGGTCGTCGTCACCGGTCTACTAGCTGCCACTGAAGGTGGCTCCTCATCATGTTTGTTGCGCCCGTGAGTTTTGGCGCGCACGATTTTCCACGTGCCTAAATAAAGCACTACTCAGCACTTTCTGCCTGCTGCGCCTGACTCCGCACCGACTACGCTTAAGTGCGTCACAGATATAACAAAAGTGCTTGACATAAAAACAATGGATTTTTATTTTTATTTATTTCTATTTTATTAATTATTTTATGTTTGTTGATTAAGAAATTATGAAAAATATGACTAGCAGTCCACCCATGAGGCCAGTAGGTCATTTGACTGCAGGAAAAGGATACAACTGCACAAATCTCTCCACCCCATGACAAAATTTGTAGAATTGCACAAAATTAGCTATAAAACTTCCAAAAAAGTATCTCTGCCCCATGGCAAAATGAGTAGAATTGCACGAAATGTATTGTAAAATCTCAAATGTTTCTCTCCATCCATTGACAAAATGTGTAGATTTGCTACATGCTTTAAAACTGTAACATTCTCTCTGCCCCAAGGAAAAATGTTTCGAAATGCAAGAAATTAACTTTAAAAGTCAAACATTTCTCTCCACCGTCAAGAGGGAGGGACACTAAAATGTTTTGCCAGCGAGGTAGGGGGGGGGGGCCCCCCAACCAAATCTCGCTTAGGGCCCCTAAAAGGCTAGAGCCGGCCTTGCTGTGCCGTGTTGGGTTGGCGGGGACCTACAGCGGAGGGTGTGGTTGGGCGGGGCCCTCTGCAGCAGACCAACCTACACTGGCCGCACACGCAGAGGCAAAGCATGGCCTCAGCATTCCTCAACCAACTGTAATTATTTCAGTGCCGTGTCACAGGCGGAGGCAATTTCCCTAATGCACAGCCCACCCCACTACACCCCACCCCCAGCTCTCAACGTGCGCCGCCCTCACCCACACACAATGACTCAAGGGTTTATCAAGACGCAAGCGGGTGCCCGGCACGTTCAACTTTTGAACCGTTGTCCATTACGCTAAGAGGAGCCTCTCTCTCTCTCCTCCTCTCTCCACCTCTATCTCCCCCCTCTCTCTCCCCTCTTTCTCTCTCTCTCTCTTCCTCTCTCTCCACCTCTCTCTCTCCACCTCTCTCTCCTCCTCTCCCCTCCATCCCTTTGGCTCTCTCCCATAGCATCTTGGATTTATGATCCTAGCCTGACAGATGCTCAGGAATATATTGATCCTGACAGAGAACCACTTAATTTGGCGGGAAGAGTCCTCCTCCTCACCAGACTTTACTGATGCCAGCAGACTTGATGCCTGAATCTGTGTGGCTTGGCTAGAATGGAATTATGTGGCCAGGTGCCAGTCTATGAATGACACAATGATAGGGGTACCATGAGACCATTACACACACATCTGTCTAGCTACTGCTTTAAAGTTGTTGTCCATCGTCTTACTCCTATTATGGGAGCTAGTAGTGGTCCTCTGTAGTCAGTTGGTAGCTCATGGGGCTTCTAACGCCAGGGTAGTGGGTTCCATTTCCACGAACACCCATATGTAGAATGTATGCTCGTATGTCGCTTTGGGTAAAAGTGTCTGCTAAATGGCATATATCATTATAGATAGAAGACGAGGAGATCGCAATACAATCATCTTTTTGATGTTTGCTTCTCTTGTTCGGATTTGAATTCAGAAAGTGAATTTTGTTTTTACCTTGATTTAACCAGGCAAGTCAGTTAAAGAACAAATTCTTATTTTCAATGACGGCCTAGGAACAGTGGGTTAACTGCCTTGTTCAGAACAAGGGGATTTGATCTTGTAACCTTCACAGTCACTAGTCCAAGGCTCTAACCACTAGGCTACCTGCCACCCAAGTCTTAACTGTACTGCTGGCATATAGACTTCTGGTATTGGCCATGTCGGCTACTGTGTGACAAAAAAAATGATCAAGTCCCCTAGTGTGACCACAAGAGGGAGAGTTGCAATTACGACGGAGAGAATTCAATTACCTTTGTGTCAATACACGGGACTCACACTCTTTATGCGAGAGGGGTCAGCGGATGCTCTTCAGAAGATTAAAGCAGTCAATCCTCCCATCCCGCCCCACCCCACCCGACCCCACCCCACCCCACCCGACCCCACCCGACCCCACCCCAACCCACCCGACCCCACCCGACACCACCCGACCCCACCCGTCCCCACCCGACCCCACCCAACCCCACGCCACCACTTCTCGTTTTCAACCCATATTCTACTTTACTGACATGTAACTGTTGGTTTAAGAGGTGCTGCTCGTGGTTTCTTTGGGGTCAAGAGGTCAGTCTCACCAAGTGATGAAGTGTAGGCTGTGGTCAAACTGAAATTGACCTCGCATTGAAATGCATTAAGCAATTTGCTCCAATAGTTTAGCTATATTTCCTGATGTTAGATTTTGAATCATACTTAGGGTATTCCAAATGAACCAAAACAAAACTGCACGACATTGACAAACAGAATTGTCTTCGTGCACAAATTTGCTTACATCCCTGTTAGTGAGAATTGCTCCTTTTCCAAGATAATCCATCCACCTGACAGGCGTGGCATATCAAGAAGCTGATTAAACAGCATGGTCATTACACAGCTGCACCTTGTGCTCTTAAATGTGCAGTTTTGTCACACAACAAAACACCACAGATGTCTCAAGTTTTGAGGGAGCGTGCAATTGAAATGTTGACCGCTGGAATGTTCACCAGAGTTGTTGCCAGAATGTTTAATGTTAATTTGTCTACCATAAGCCACCTCCAATGTTGTTTTAGAGAATATAGCAGTACGTCCGACCGGCCTCACAACCACAGTGTAACCACACCACCCCAGGACCTTCACATCCAGCTTCTTCACCGACGGGATGAGACCAACCAACCGGACAGCTGATGAAACTGAGGAGTATTTCTGTCTGAAAAAAGCCCTTTTGTGGGGAAAAAGTCATTCTGATTGGCTGAGCCTGGCTCCCAAGTGGGTGGGCCTTTTGAATTTATTTCAATTGACTGATTTCTTTATATGAACTGTAACTCAGTAAAATCGTTCAAATTGTTGCATGTGGCATTTATATTTTTGTTCAGTATAGATCAGAAGCTGAGCAATTACCAGAGCAATGAGCAGATATGTAAAACAGTCTAAAGGTACATTACATGGCCAAAAGTATGTGGACACCTGCTTGTCAAGCATCGTATTCCAAAATCATGAGCATTAATATGGAGTTTGTCCCCCCTTTGCTGCTATAACAGCCTGCACTCTTCTGGGAATGCTTTCAACTAGATGTTGGAACATTCATACCAATTCATACCAAAGGTGTTCGAGGAGGTTGAGGTCAGGGCTCTGTGCAGGCCAGTCAAGTTCTTCCACACCAATCTTAACAAACCATTTCTGTATGGACCTCGCTTTGTGCACAGGGGCATTGTCATGCTGAAACAGGAAAGGGCCTTCCCCAAACTATTGCCACAAATTTGGAAGCACAGAATCGTCTAGAATGTAGTTGTATACTGTAGCAGTAAGATTTCCCTTCACTGGAAATAAGGGGCCTAGCCTGAACCATGAAAAACCGCCCCACACCAATATTCCTCCTCCACCAAACTTTACAGTTAACACTATGTATTTGGGTATTTAACGTTCTCCTGGCATCTGCCAAACCAAGATTTGTCTGTCGGACTGCCAGATGGTGAAGCGTGATTCATCACTTCAGAGAATGCATTTCCACTGCTCCAGAGTGCAATAGTGCAAGCTTTACACCACTCCAGCCGATGCTTGGCATTGCACATGGCAATCTTAGGCTTCTTTGTGGCTGCTCGGCCATGGAAACCCATTTCATGAAGTTCCCGACGAATAGTTCTTGTGCTAAATTGCTTCCAGAGGCAGTTTGGAACAGTGAGTGTTGCAATGGAGGACAGATGATTTTTATGCGCTACGTGCTTCAGTGGTCCAGTTCTGTGAGCTTGTGTGGCCTACCACTAGGCTGCTGAGCTGTTGTTGCTCCTAGATGTTTTCACTTCACAATAACAGCACTTACAGTTGACCAGGACAGCTCTGACAGGGCAGACATTTGACGAACTTGGGATGGGATCCTAGGACAGTGCCAAGTTGAAAACTACTGAGCTCTTCAGTAAGGTCATTCTACTGCCAATGTTTGTCTATGGAGATTGCATGGCGTTTTGCTCAATTTTTATACCTGTAAGCAACAAGTGTTGCTGAAATAGCTGAATCCACTCATTTGAAGGAGTGTCCATATACTTTTGGCCATGTAGAGTATATTTCAAGCATTCAAATCTACATCTCTGTTTACACTTAACCGGCTCTGTTGAAAAGCAGACCTCTGAGCAGAGCTGTAACCATTTTTATAAAATAGAGGGCTGAGGTGATGGTCAAAAACATGAAACCCTGCCAGCACATTTACTTCCCCATGTCCATAAACTGTCTTTGGCATCAGCCGAGTCCGGTCAGGTCAATATGTTTGTGTGTCAAGACTAAATGACTATCTGGAAATAGTGAGTTCTCATTTTTCAAGATTAGAATTCGATTAGAAAAGGTTATTGTCCATTAAATTACACAGCATGAACAGGACCTTGTAGTTTTCTAGGTTGTGTGTGTTTAATTGTAGTCTGCCTCCTCGGCCACAGCTGTCACCTTGACTCTAAGAGGCTGGAGTGCAGGGAGCAGAGTGCTGGCGAGCCCAGTGTGGAGCAAGAGAGTCAGAGATGGTACCAAGGGGGAGCTGTGCAAGGAGAGGAGGAACAGAGACCTGTACCACTACAGCAAATCCTCCACACACAGTGGCCGGAGCCACCCGAGCAGTTGCATACCACACTGCTCCCACAGCCAGGTGCTCTGGCTTGATATGATACTCTCCTCAATCCCTCTCTAACTCTGTCTGTGGATTTGTTTGATAGCATAGTAGAGCAGTAATCATGTACGATTGATCATTTGGTTATTTGAACTTGCATAGCTATTTGGAACTGGTCTAGTTAGCCAAAACAGTGCTATGCTTATTATTATTGTTATTATTAGAATTATTTTGTATTATTATTAGTTATTTTATTTTATTATGAGTATGTATGTATATATATATATATATATATATTATATATATATATTACTATCAATGCTATTGTAGAGATGACCAGAGAGTGGCGCTGGAGAACAGAGGAACTTCCTGGAAGATGAGAAAAAGTAATTGTCAGGGACGAAAGGGACACATTTTAGCCTACAACGTTGTTATTTACATATTGTCTTAACCTCAGTCGAGCTGCTCGGAGGTGATACACAAACTGCTGGTGATGTGTCTTCAAATTGGTCTCATACAGTGTGTGCATGCTGGACTGGTTCGAAAACCATGGCCACATCTGTATTGTGTTTGGGCTTCTGGGTCTTAGCACTTTTGACTTCCCGAAGGAAAACGGCTTCATGACCTTCATCTGGTCCAGATCAGATCTTCAGAGCTGTATTCTGAGAGTAAAATGTTGGTGCAAAAGTCTGTTCGGAAAGAGTGTAAATGTTTCATGTCGGCCGGAGTGGCTCATGATGACGTGTTGTGTTGATTGTACTGTATGTTGTAGTGACTACTGTTGCCTACTGCTGCCTTTCTGGTCAGGTCTCCCTTGTATAGGAGACTCCCTCTCAATGGGACTTTCCTGGTTAAATTAGGGTTAAATAAATAAAATATACAGCTTGATGTGTTAGAAAAAGCAACATGGAAATGTGAAGTTGTATTCTTGTTTATTTAGTTGAACATTGAACATCAAGTGTCTTGGAATTTGAATAGCCTAATAGTAATTATCTTAATTGTAACATCATTGTAACTTGTAATATGTGCACTATACCATTGGATGATAGCTAGTTGTTTTCTTTGATGTAAATTGGAATGTAGGAACAAAAGTAAGTATGTTAACATCGCCACTCATTTTTGTTTCATTGTTCTCAGTGGAAATAAACTGACCAACACTGACCTGAAGTCGGAGAACATTCCTCGTTGTCAGGTCCCGCTAAGACATAGAGAACAATGCCAAAATGGTTCATCGTCTGGCCACTGCAAGTTTTGAGAGGCCCCACATACTGTACGTCTGCTGCTGCTGATCGGTCGCTTTCCTGGTCAAGAAACGAACAGGGAGACGATTAGCTATATTAGCATCCTCTATTTAGGTATTTTAAAACAGTTCTGTTTATCCGATCACGAGTATCATCCAATCTGACGATGTACTGTCAATATTCAAATATGATAATGAATACGACTGTAGACAGATCAGAGCACCCCTACCCAGTCGATATGGCTAGATCACGGATGGGCAACTGGCGGCCTGGCCCACGGCCCAACCTTTTGCAGGCCCGGAATAGAGAAGGCGCAATTTCGAAATGTGTTTGTGCATCAGCAGTCACTTAATTAGACCATGTCAGCAAACATTTTTTAGACTGGTAAGTTAGTCTAGCGGCCAGCTAGGTAAACTTGTAGTAGGCATGGTCAAATTACCGACCCGGGTGGGCCCATTGATCATCAGTTATATTAAAAGCTGCAAACATTTGCCTCGCCCCATTTGCAAAACGTGTAGAACTGCAGTAAATGAACACTAAAAAGTAAATGTTTTCTCTTTGTCGTCATGAGGTGGGCCTTTAAAGGGTTTTGCAGACCCATAAGCCACGGCGGCCTCTCATGGTGAGTTCTGTTATTTTTTTGCGGCCCCCAACCCAATCAAAGTTGCCCATTGGTCTTCTCACCGATGGCCATTCTATGGAAAGGAGAGACGCTCATCAACATGATGATGTTCGTAATTTTGCTCTCGTCTGAAGGTAACCCACACAAACAAATGGAAGTATGGAGGTAATTTTGTGCCCAACAAAATATGGGTTTAAATGTGGAAATCAAAAATTTATATTTCCTGAGCTTTCTGAAGTGTCCTACAAATAGGACAGACACTTCCAAACCTTATTCCTTATGAGTTATTTACTTTGCTGTCTTGTTTTTCTTCCTACCATTAATGAATGTGTTATTCATTGTGTTTCTATGGGCAATAGTAATAAAGGCCAAATGCAATATTTGATCAAATCATTTTGTTATCTACCTCAAGGGGTCCTAAAATTCTAAATCAAATAGCTAAAGGATCCATGGTATGATTATCTTAACAATTCCATATGTTAGCTTAGCACCCCATTCATGCTGCTACAACCTGGTAGCTCCCAGGACCACAGCAGCGGAGAAGTTTAGCTTTACGCTTCAACACACTCAGTTGCTGCGGACATTGACCCTCTACTACTGTTCACTTTGTGAATCTATGTCATCTCGCTGTCTACATTTACAGCTAGAATCATTAGTTGTTACACCAACATCTTGACAAATTATTAATGATATATACCCATTGATTTTTGAAGAATATAACTTCAATAAATTCCTCAAGAGCTTAGTTCAAAATACAAGCTTGTTTAATTGTTTGTTAACAATGTACAGTACCAGTCAAAAGTTTGGACACACCTACTCATTCAAGGGTTTTTCTTTATTTGTACAATTTTCTACATCATAGAATAATAGTGAAGACATCAAAACTATAAAATTACACATATGGAATCAAAAAAAGTGTTAAACAAATTATTTTTTAGATTCTTCAAAATAGCCATCCTTTGCCTTGATGACAGCTTTGCAGACTCTTGGCATTCTCTCAACCAGCTCCACCTGGAATGCTTTTCCAATAGTCTTGAAGGAGTTCCCACATATCCTGAGCACTTGTTGGCTAATTTTCCTTCACTCTGCGGTCCAACTCATCCCAAACCATATCAATTGGGTTGAGGTCGTGTGATTGTGGAGGCCAGGTCATCTGATGCAGCAGCCCATTACTTTTCTTCCTGGTCAAACAGCCCTTACACAGTCTGGAGGTTTTGGGTCATTGTACTGTTGAAAAACAAATTATAATCACACTAAGCGCAAATCAGATGGGATGGCGTATCGCTGCAGAATGCTGTGGTAGCCATGCTGGTTAAGTGTGGCTTGAATTCTAAATACATCACTGACAGTGTCACCAGCAAAGCACCCCCACAACATCACATCTCCTTCTCCATGCTTCACGGTGGGAACTACACATGCAGAGATCATCCGTTCACCTACTCTGCGTCTCACAAAGACACGGTGGTTGGAATCAAACATTTCAAATTTGGACTCATCAGACCAAAGGACAGATTTCCACCAGTCTAATGTCCATTGCTCATGTTTCTTGGCCCAAGCAAGTCTTCTTCTTATTGGAGTCCTTTAGTAGTGGTTTCCTTTCAGGGCTATCTTCTGTATACCACCTCTACCTTGTCACAACACAACTGATTGGCTCAAATGCATTTAAGAAGGAAAGAAATTCCATAAATTAACTTTTAACAAGGCACATTTTTATTTGAAATGCATTCCAGGTGACTACCTCATGAAGCTGGTTGAGAGAATGCCAAGAGTTTGCAAAGGTGTCATCAAGGCAAAGGGTGGCTACTTTGAAGAATCTAAATATAAAATATATTTTCATTTGTTCAACACTATTTTGGTTACTACATGATTCCATATGTGCAATTTCATAGTTCTGTTTTCTTCACTATTATTCTACAATTTAGAAAATAGTAAAAATAAAGAAAAACCCTTAAATTAGTAAGTGTGTCCAAACTTTTGACTGGTACTTATATAACAACGTTCCTGACATTCTGTTTTTTGTTTTTAATAAATTAGCAAAAATGTATAAAAACTGTTTTTTCGCATTGTCATTATGGGGTATTGTGTTGATTGTTGAGTGAAAAAAGGCTGTAACATAACAAAATGTTGAAAAAGTCAAGGGGTCTGAGTACTTTCCAAATGCACTGTATATGACATGTACCATGCAGTTTAGAGACCACAACAGAAATAAGTCACTGACTTTATTGTGCTAACCTTAACATGTTAAAATATATATTTTCTGTGTTTATGTCGTTTTTGTCAGTCAGTTCAGTAGGAACTAGCACCATTTTGCGAATCAGAAATACTACAATACAATCACTGGAATACCCTCACAATTGATCTGCACATGTCAAATTAAATACTATACAAATAGATGCTATTTACACTAAAAACGTGTCTGTTGTCCACTTAGCAGTACATTCTGTTTCTAATATGTACCAATATGTTTCTGTTGTCACCATAGATTACATTCTGTTTATAATGTGTGCCAATATGTTTATGTTGTCTACTTAGCAGTACATTTTAGTTCTAATGTGCACCACTATGTTTATGTTGTCTCCGGAGCAATACATTCTAGTTCTAATGTGTACCACTATGTTTATGTTGTCCCCGTAGCAGTACATTCTAGTTCTAATGTGTACCACTATGTTTATGTTGTCCCCGTAGCAATACATTCTAGTTCTAATGTGTACCACTATGTTTATGTTGTCCCCGTAGCAATACATTCTAGTTCTAATGTGTACCACTATGTTTATGTTGTCCCCGTAGCAATACATTCTAGTTCTAATGTGTACCACTATGTTTATGTTGTCTCCGGAGCAATACATTCTAGTTCTAATGTGTACCACTATGTTTATGTTGTCCCCGTAGCAATACATTCTAGTTCTAATGTGTACCACTATGTTTATGTTGTCCCCGTAGCAATACATTCTGTTTATAATGTGTACCACTATGTTTATGTTGTCCCCGTAGCAATACATTCTAGTTCTAATGTGTACCACTATGTTTATGTTGTCCCCGTAGCAATACATTCTAGTTCTAATGTGTACCACTATGTTTATGTTGTCCCCGTAGCAATACATTCTAGTTCTAATGTGTACCACTATGTTTATGTTGTCCCCGTAGCAATACATTCTAGTTCTAATGTGTACCACTATGTTTATGTTGTCCCCGTAGCAATACATTCTAGTTCTAATGTGTACCACTATGTTTATGTTGTCCCCGTTGCAATACATGTCCTCCAAGAACTCAGACCATGATTATCTGTTGGACCTGATCCTCAGTATGATGGAGTATGACGTGTCCAGGAGGCTCACCCCGGAGGAGTCCATCTGGCACCCATTCTTCCATTCCATAAGGAAGGAGGGGAAAAAGTGACCCTGAAGATCACAGCACACACTAGCAGGGTTGGGGTCAATTCCATTTCAATTCAGAAAGTATCCCCAATTTGAAATGTTCTTCATTGAAATAGCAGTGTACTTCCCAACCCTGCCCACCACTCTACATGTCTCTACTCCAAGGGGGATTTCTATAGACTGCATCAGTCTGCTGTCTCATATTATTACATCTGCCCAATTTACATACACATTGAGTTCACCTGCCCGTCTCCTAAGCATTTATTTGACATTTGAGTCATTTAGCAGACGCTCTTATCCAGAGGAACTTACAGTAGTGAGGCCATACATTTTCATGCTGGTCCCCCGTGGGAATGAAGCCAACAACCCTGGCGTTGTAAGTGTCATGCTCTACCAACTGAGCTAAGTTGAAGACAACTTGACTCCGGTTGATCCCTGTTGATTTGTGAATACAATTATTTAGCATGTTTTGTCCATTTTCAATGCGTTTCTTCACAACAAATTAACACTTTCTTTACTTCAGGTTAATGGATTAGCTAAGAATATTGTCAGCCACATTGACGTTAATGGGGGAAAAACTATTGCTCATAAAAGTTGTTGTTATTGATTGATAGACATTTGTTGGTAGTTTAAAGTCAGTAGGATAAACAGTGATGGGAATGTGTTCTGTTGGTCTGCTTGTAGTAGTCCTCGTCATCCAGTTGAGGGCAATAAAACGCCACATGAAAAGATTCCAGTCGAGGGCAATACAACACCCCATGAATAGATTCCAGTTGAGGGCAATACAACACCCCATGAATAATTTCCCGTTGACCCAACGCCCCATGAATAGATTCCAGTTGAGGGCAATGTAACGCCCCATGAATAGATTCCAGTTGAGGGCAATGTAACGCCCCATGAATAGATTCCAGTTGAGGGCAATGTAACGCCCCATGAATAGATTCCAGTTGAGGGCAATGTAACGCCCCATGAATAGATTCCAGTTGAGGGCAATACAACGCCCCATTAATAGATTCCAGTTGATGGCAAAACAACCCCTCTTGAATGCATTGCCTTCAGAAAGTATTCAGACCCCTTGACTTTTTCCTCGTGTTGTTGTGTTACAGCCTGAATTTAACATGTATTACATTTAGATTTATCCAGAATACAATGTGTTAAATTTGAGGCAAATCCAATAAAACACATTACTGAGTAACACTCTCCATATTTTCAAGCACAGCGGTATCTGTATACTTGTAATTGTTAAGGACCGGGTTTCAGGATAAAAAGAAACAGAATGGAGTTAAACACAGGCAAAATCCTAGAGGAAATCCTGGTTCAGTCTGCTTTCCACCAGACACCAGGAGATGAATTCACCTTGCAGCATGACAACCTAAAACACAAGGCCAAATCTACACTGGAGTTGCTTACTAAGAAGCCGGGGAATGTTGCTGAGTGGCCGAGTTTTGACTTAAATCTACTTGAAATTAAATCTACTTGAAAATGATTTTTGAAAAGAATAACAGACACATGTTGCATAATCCAGCACAGGAGGCTGCCAAAACGTAGCCGATGGAATGGTATCAACCACCTGGAAAACATGTGTCTGATGGATTTGATTCCATTCCACCGATTCCACTCCAGTCATTACCACAAGCCCATTCTCCACAATTAAGGTCCCACCAACCTCCTGTGCTGGAAAGCTCTTAGAGCAGGGTGTCAAACTCCTTCCATGGAGGGCCTAGTGTCTCCGGGTTTTGGTTTTATCCTTTCAATTAAGACCTAGACAGGTGAGGGGAGTTCTTTACTAATTAGTGACCATAATTCATCATTGATTTACAAAGGAGGAGGGAAAACCAGCAGACACCCTCCATGGAATTAGTTTGACACGTGTCTTTGGCTGCGTTTAGACAGGCAGCCCAATTTCGTATATTTTTTTTTCAATCATTGGGGTTTTGACCAATCAGCTCTGAAAAAGTTCTGATGTAAAAAATAATAATACAAAATAAAAAAATCTGATGTGATTGGTCAAAAGAATTGGGCTGCATGTGTAAACACAGAAATTCTCACAGCTGTAATCGCTGCCAAATGTTCTTCTACAAAGTCTTGACTCAGGGGTGTGAATACTTATGTAAATGAGACATTTCTGTATTTCATTGTCATTACATTTGAAAAAATGTCCAAAAACATTTTTTCACTTTGTCATTATGGGGTATTGTATGTAGATACATGAGAATAAAATCTATTTAATACATTTTGAATTCAGGCTGTAATCCCAAAAAATGTATTGATGATATTGGATGTATTGGTGATAGATTGACAGTATGGTTGAGGCGGTATGGCTGAGGAGCCCACGGTGGATCAACGCATCCGTTTTTATTTTGACGAGGGATTAACCCAGCCAGAAATGGACTTGTCTGTCAGCTATAGATGGCTTCCAGTTTTGGCTCCAATACAATCCACTTTCAAAGACATGTAAAAGTGTGGTTGAACTACTATTTTAAATTGATTGAATGTGGAATGTTAACACTGATATCTGTGGTTGCAGACTACCAATTAACGTTTACCAAAGTTGACCAAACTACCAATAAAAGTTCATTTGAATCTCTTTAATAGTTTTAACAGGGATGTTGGCTTGTGAATAGCAGCAAAAACACAAACAACAATTAACAAGTAGTGAAGAAAAGGGAAACTAGTAAAACAGGTGAAGTGTTGTGGATTCTAAAATACTCCAACATTTCATAAAGGCTACAGGCTATTTAGTCATTTTTATTTTTATTTATTTTATTTCACCTTTATTTAACCAGGTAGGCTAGTTGAGAACAAGTTCTCATTTACAACTGCGACCTGGCCAAGATAAAGCATTTAAGTCATTTACATTTACATTTAAGTCAAGCAAAGCAGTTCAACACATACAACGACACAGAGTTACACATGGAGTAAAACAAACATACAGTCAAAAGTATAAACAAGTCTATATATGATGTGAGCAAATGAGGTGAGATAAGGGAGGTAAAGGCAAAAAAAGGCCATGGTGGCAAAGTAAATACAATATAGCAAGTAAAACACTGGAATGGTAGATTTGCAGTGGAAGAATGTGCAAAGTAGAAATAAAAATAATGGGGTGCAAAGGAGCAAAATAAATAAATAAAATACAGTTGGGAAAGAGGTAGATGTTTGGGCTAAATTATAGGTGGGCTATGTACAGGTGCAGTAATCTGTGAGCTGCTCTGACAGTTGGTGAGGGAGATAAGTGTTTCCAGTTTCAGAGATTTTTGTAGTTCGTTCCAGTCATTGGAAACAGAGAACTGGAAGGAGAGGCGGCCAAAGAAAGAATTGGTTTTGGGGGTGACTAGAGAGATATACATGCTGGAGCGTGTGCTACAGGTGGGAGATGCTATGGTGACCAGCGAGCTGAGATAAGGGGGGACTTTACCTAGCAGGGTCTTGTAGATGACATGGAGCCAGTCGGTTTGGCGACGAGTATGAAGCGAGGGCCAGCCAACGAGAGCGTACGGGTCGCAATGGTGGGTAGTATATGGGGCTTTGGTGACAAAACGGATTGCACTGTGATAGACTGCATCCAATTTGTTGAGTAGGGTATTGGAGGCTATTTTGTAAATGACATCGCCAAAGTCGAGGATTGGTAGGATGGTCAGTTTTACAAGGGTATGTTTGGCAGCATGAGTGAAGGATGCTTTGTTGCGAAATAGGAAGCCAATTCTAGATTTAACTTTGGATTGGAGATGTTTGATATGGGTCTGGAAGGAGAGTTTACAGTCTAACCAGACACCTAAGTATTTGTAGTTGTCCACGTATTCTAAGTCAGAGCCGTCCATAGTAGTGATGTTGGACAGGCGGGCAGGTGCAGGTAGCGATCGGTTGAAGAGCATGCATTTAGTTTTACTTGTATTTAAGAGCAATTGGAGGCCACGGAAGGAGAGTTGTTTGGCATTGAAGCTTGCTTGGAGGGTTGTTAACACAGTGTCCAAAGAAGGGCCAGAAGTATACAGAATGGTGCCCACAAATGGTGGGCAAAATGTTGTAGGACTGCTCCGCCATTCATCTCACTGACTAGACACACTGTATCATGTGCAGTTTATTTGGAATTTCTATTTCCTTATTTTGTCATTATTTGTCTTTTATTTCTGGGGTTTTGATAAGAAGACCCCGGCCTGTACATTAGCACCTGGCTACAGATGTGCACTAATCAAAAGTCTTAGATCTGTGTCTTGCTGCCTTTGGTCCACTTTGACACTGCTGTCAATGTATCACCAATACCTCCACTCTTATTTATAGAGTTTACCTCATGATCTCGACAAAAACATCTTTTGTTTTGTTGTGATCATGAGATAAATAAATCACAACATAAGGAGGAAATAAGTGTTTTATGCATATGTCCTCTCTGGCTTTCTGTAGATTTTGAAATAGGAGATGTAGTTTGTTTGAACAACCTTTTGAATAAATAACATTGAGTGCTAGTCCCCTTTCATGGTTATGAAGTGATAAGAATTTCATATTTCAATTATTTTCTCAAAGTACACAACACTGAAATGTATTGTGTATTATGTCAAATGTTTATGTCTAAAATCAATTCATGTTTTCCTTAGGCTATTGTTTTTTTTTATGGCACATTCATTGGGTAAGAATACGAGTTTAAATACTCTGGTTCTCAATCCATGTACTCACCAGAGAGATGTATTCTGAGGAAGACTCCTTTTATTGAATGGACTTCAGGAAGTGATAAAGAACGATTTAAAGGGTATTTGGCATCATGTCTGTGACTGGTCCAAATCGCGTGAGCGCATCCATAGCCTACACAAGTCCTCGTGCAGCTGTTGTTGCACGCTGTTGCGTCCCTTCATGTATCCACAGTTGCGCAGAGATTAAACATTCATTCTTGTGATGGCTCCGCTACAGTAACAAACTGGGATTACAACAATCGAAATATTTCTAATTTGACATACAGGAAAATAGTCTATAATTCATTAACGGATTTTTGTTGCAGTTTGCACAAATAATTTGACTGCAGATGCCAGGATGGGATCCCCCGCAAAATCTGACGAAAAGACCATGGAATCAATCAACTCCAACAGCCACAAATCCAATTTTTCGCATTGTTTAGGCGGGCTGCCAACCGCATTTTGCGTCATGTTGTCGGTGTGTTCTATGGCGTTTTGTTTTTTGGTACACTTCAAGACGTCTCACCTGGAGTACAGAGTGCAGATTTTGGAGATGGAGAGAATTTCCCCGATCCCTTCCGATGAGAATGGAACGGTACCTGGTCTTCAGGATATCATTGAAAAACTAGTGCACGAGGTGAGGTTGACGTGAAAGTGTAATACGATTTAATGAACCTCTTTCAGACAGTGATGCAAGATCAGATGCCATATTTTGAAAGGATTATCTCTCCCGTTAGAATGAGCCTACATTAAGGTTGCCTATTTCATCACAACATTGTAGCCGATCACCATAATCATGTAGGAACATGGCCTAATTCATCTAGTTTAACTACTCATTTGACACCTCAATTCAGACTGATTCGGTAATTTGGAGTCCAATTTGACATCCGTTAAAAAACGATTGTCATGTACTACCACTAAAGAACAATTAGCATGCACGATGGGTTACACTTACAGTGGGATTGACACCCTTGATAAAGATTAGCAAAACAGACTGTATAAAAAAAAATATGCAAATATCCTGAGCTGTATTGTATTGTAAAATTGGGAAATTCTATTTTATACAAAATGTGAAGAACATAGGTACTTTCCGCAGGTGCGGGAGTTGTAGAAAACCGCACACTGCTGCTCATGCTCCCAGGTGTCAACGTTATTAATAACAACGTTTCGACCCTTAGGTCATGGATGCCTGATGAACGAACACATAAGGGTGGAAAGGTTGTTAAAAATAAAATCACCTGGGAGCATGAGCAGCAATGTGCTGCGTTTTCCTTTCTGTTTTTCATATAATATTTATACGAATACAATTGCACACTGAAATAGATTTAGTTTAACAAGTAATATATATTTTTCTCAGAAAGGTAGGGGTCAAAATTATTGACACCCCTGTTTTCAATACCTTTCAATACCTCACCTTAGGAGGATAATGGCACTGACCCCACAGGGCACAGTTCAACATGTCGTTTAATTGCAATTTGGTTGAGTTTTCAACTAACGTGAATTCAACGTGAAATCAACCAAACATTTCACCATGTTATTGGATCTAGGTAAACAGTTGGGTGAAAAAATACTAATTGTCTTTACATTGATGACTTTTCAAATCCAATTAGTTTTCCACTTTGATTCAAAGTCATCATATTGGTTTTGGGGGGGGGTTGAATTGAAGTGGAAACAATGTTGAATTCAGACAGTTTTTGACAAGTGGGGAGCCTTTTTCTAAAAGGTTTTATGAGTTGGAGAACACATTGGGAGGGATCTTAGACCATTCCTCCATACAGAATCCCCCAGATTCTTTTCATACCCTTCCTCTGTTGTAGAAGTCTATTTTCATGTCATCTGACCGAAGCACTGGTTCCAATCCAAGTGCCAATGCTGTTTAGTAAAGTCCAGGTATTTACATTGATCTCAAGGGGCTCCCTAGTGGCGAAGCAGTCTGAGGCACTGCATCTCAGTGCTAGAAGTATCACTAAAGCCCTGGTTCTATCACAACTGGCTGTGGTTGGGAGTCCCGTAGGGTGTTTACATTTTTGTGATGAAATGAAAATAGAGCTCTTTGGCCACGTACACCATTGAGGGGTTTGACGTCAAAATGAGAATGCATGAGCAGAACAGAGCCCCATACTTACTGTAAAATATGTTGGTGGATCTATGATGTTATGGGGCTATTTTGCTTCCACTGGTCCTGGGGCCCTTGTTAAGGTCAACGGCATCATGAACTTGACCCATTACCTGGACATTTTAGCCCAAAAACTAGTTGTCTCTGCATGGAGATTGAAACTTGGCCTCAGGTGGATCTTCCAGCAAAACAATAACCCCAAGCACACATCAAAATATACAAACAGATGGTTAATTGGACACAAAATCATCATTTTGTAATGGCCATCTCAGTCTCTGGACTTGAAACCTATTGAAAACCTGTGGTTTGAAGTGAAGAGTGTAGAACACAAGTGCAGACGAAGGATATCAAGGATCTGGATGGATTCTGTATGGAGGAATGGTCTAAGAATCCCTCCCAATGGGTTCTCCAACTCATAAAACATTTTAGGAAAAAGCCCAGTGCCTTGATCCTCACAAGGTGATGCGTTTGAAAGGTATTGAAAACAGCTGTGTCAATCATTTTGAGACCTACCTTTAAATAAAATAAAAACAATACTACTTGTTGAACAAAATCTCTTTCTCTGACCAATTCTATTAGTATAAAACAATCTGTTTTCATTTTTATTTTTGCGTACAATATAGCTTAATATTTTAATGATTTATTTTAAACAGTCATTTTTGCTCATCTTTATCAAGGGTGTCAATAATTTTAGGCCCCACTGTACATCTAACATCTCACATTATTCACTGTGGCTCTTGTTGTACCCTTTCAGAGACTGACCAAAGCACTGCCCAAACTTCGCGCTACCAGGGATGTCATTCAAGAGTGCTCCTGTCCTCCAGGTATGTCCCCTGCCCTATGAAAGGCTTCTATGCCCAGGTTTATGGAAGGAATTGAGAATATTCAATATCCAGGGCCTGTTCCCTCAGTCCCATGTTCCCTCAGCCATATGTTCCCTCAGTCCCATGTTCCCTCGGCCCTATGTTCTCTCAGTCCCATGTTCCCTCAGTCCCATGTTCCCTCAGCCCCATGTTCCCTCAGTCCCATGTTCCCTCAGCCCTATGTTCCCTCAGTCCCATGTTCCCTCAGCCCCATGTTCCCTCAGTCCCATGTTCCCTCAGCCCCATGTTCCCTCAGTCCTATGTTCCCTCAGTCCCATGTTCCCTCAGTCCTATGTCCCTCAGTCCTATGTTCCCTCAGTCCCATGTTCCCTCAGCCCTATGTTCCCTCAGTCCTATGTTCCCTCAGTCCCATGTTCCCTCAGTCCCATGTTCCCTCAGTCCTATGTTCCCTCAGTCCCATGTTCCCTCAGCCCTATGTTCCCTCAGTCCCATGTTCCCTCTCAGCCCTATGTTCCCTCAGTCCCATGTTCCCTCAGTCCTATGTTCCCTCAGTCCCATGTTCCCTCAGTCCTATGTTCCCTCAGTCCTATGTTCCCTCAGTCCCATGTTCCCTCAGCCCCATGTTCCCTCAGTCCCATGTTCCCTCAGCCCTATGTTCCCTCATGACCCACGGAACCTTCCTCTAACACCGCCTGGTATAGAGGTTCTGGATAGCTGGGAGTTCAGCCCCAGTGATGTACAGGGCTGTGCGCACTACCCTCTGTAGTGCCATGCGGTCGAATGCAGAGCAGTTACCATACCAAGCGGTGATGCAGCCAGTCAAGATGCTCTTAATGGTGCAGCTGTAGAACTTTTAGAACATCTGGGGGCTGAGAGAACATGGGGCTGAGGGAACATGGGGCTGAGGGAACATGGGTCTAAGGGAACATGGGGCTGAGGTAACATGGGGCTGAGGGAACATGGGTCTAAGGGAACATGGGGCTGAGGTAACATGGGGCCCTGGCAATCTATGTTTAGGGACCATAGACACAGTCCCACATAGGCTAACAATGGGGAGTTCTCCCCATACTTATCTGTTGTACCTATGTAGTTTCCCTCCTTAAACTGAAATTCTTAAAAAACTGCCTATATACAGCCTATAAATAACAGCTTATAAGAAGATTTATAGAAAATCTCAAGGACAGACAGTAACAAATGTGTACGCTGTTGCATATATTGCAGGTGTGATCATTTATTTATATTTTTTACCTTTATTTAACTAGGCAAGTCAGTTAAGAACAAATGTTCAATTACAGCCTAGGAACAGTGGGTTAACTGCCTTGTTCAGGTGCAGAATGACAAATTTGTACCTTGCCAGCTCAGGGATTTGAACTTGCATCCTTTACAGTTATTAGCCCAACACTCTAACCACGAGGCTACCCTGCCCCCATTATTTGATAATGATATGTAACTGAATTTCGAGAATTAGAATGATATTCAAAATTCAAAAAGTTGGTCCAACTGTCTGTCTCTGGTTCTCACTGCAGCCCTATTTGTTCAGTCTCATCTCAATGTTTTGGTCTCCCTGGTAACGTACTGTATGCCATCATTCTCTCTAACAGTCCTGCCCCATTACCTACTGTATATTTGGTGAATCCTATATTTGGAGAAGCAGTGCAGTCTTGCGATCAGTGCTCACTGCTCATCATGTGTTGAGAATAGTAGAAGAGTGACATTATAGGCCAACTGACACTGTGGTCAAGGCCACAAGTTGAATAATTTCATAGATTTTATACAGCAAGAAGCCCTCACATGTGGAAGTTATAAAAAGGAAAATGTGGTTTTCAGATCCACAGAGACTGTTTGACAGCCTGGATTTACTGAGCAAGATCGGCCAAAGAACATTACGATGTATGACCGTCTGTTGAATGACAGCGGAGAAGACAGGGTATTCTTAACCTTGTATGAAAAAGTACACACTTTTCTCTCATCTTTTATTTATTTTCCCGAAACGTAGTGTTTCGCTTGAAATGAGAATGACAGGTATCCTACAGAATCATCCGAAGTACAGTACGTGTCTCACCATTGCTTTGAAGCATAATGTCTGTCTCTATGTGATTTCACAGCATCATAGCTCACCTTTAAATTGTGGTGCTGCAGGTAGCCTAGTGTTTAGAGTGATGGGCAAGTAACAAGAAGGTTGTTAGATCAAATCTCTGAGCTGACAAGATACAAATCTGTCGTTCTGCCTCTGAATACAGCAGTTAACCCACTGTTCCTAGACCAGTTAACCCACTGTTCCTAGACCATCATTGTAATCAGCATTTTTCTTAATGAACTAATTTGGCTAGTTAAATAAAGGTTAAAAAACAATATTAATAATTCCTCCATTGTACAGCCTCTGCAACATGGGGCAAGTTTAGTTCATTGGCATTGCCAACATTCAGAGGTGGAATGGTTTCATTTCAGTGGGACCTGCCTGAAGGTAGATGACCTAAGTTCAACCCCTCATTGGGAACTGAAAGGATAATGCTTGTGCAACCTCATGACCATTGGTTTGAAGAGCATTGGCCTCCCAATTAAGAGGTTAGACCCAAATGGAAGACAGAATTCTGGACTGAGAGGCCGGAGGTCTTAGGACTCACAAAAGGATCTATTTGGCCATGGCTAGGTTGGCCTCAGGAAAACACTTAAAAGGGCAGACAAAGGATGGAGATGGCGAGAGAACATGAACTAATGACGCCAACAAAGCCTGTTAATGGCCTCCTGTCTATGCTAGTTGCACACTCAAATGTCAATTGGTTCGATTTTCATTGACAGGCGGTGCTTGTGCGTTGGTTCTTTGCATCTTAAGGAATTGGCACTTTGTTGTGAAGGAAGGAAGGCACCATTGTTGGTATAACAGACAGGCTTTGTAACCCTCCATCCGGAGAGAGGGACACTGGTTAACTTGCGTCCGTTCAGATTAAAATTTGTTCTGGTTTATGATCAACTTTAGTTAAAGCTCAACACACCGGTGGGATTGTCAAACGCTTGCCTGCCGACAGTACTTAGCACCTCTGAACAGGGTGTCGGCAGTCAATCTCTTTTGTGTTCACACAGCAAAGACCTTGGAAGTCATCAGCCACTCAGCCTTGTTAAAACACTCCAAACCAGAAGGTGGCAGTAGCTTTATTTAGCAATGCATAGCCGTGCATATTGCTTATGGTCTAGATCCCACGCTATCTGTGCTAATGTTTCTATTTTGTAGAAAGCCCTTGTTGATACTATCCAGGTGGCCACAGCTAGATAATTACCTAGCAAGATGACAAAGAAACTATGTAATTCCCTCTCTATAATCCCATACTGCCAGTGCCAGCCCATAGCCAAATGTGTAGCTAGCTAGCTAACGTTAACATATTTACTAGCTAGCACAACATAGCTAGCTAGCTAAGGACACTGCACTCGGCAGCTAACACAGGCAGCTGTTTCATGGAAACTAGCTAATCCATTGTGATTTAATTATAATGTCAATACTAGCTACAGTGGTTAGCTAGCTTGGGGGAAGTATTTAGTGTTGTGTGCATTGTGTCTGTGCACTTAGCTAGCTACCATCCCATGTGTCACTGGCTCATCTGTGGATGTATGAAGAAAATGCCCTATTTAAAAAAAAAAATGACTCAAAGTTAAGTTGTTGGCCACTGACGAACATTGCAATTCTACAAGTAGAATTGGTAGGTTCGTTGCTACCAGGTCGACACACAGCAGGTAGCGCTTTTGTTCTAGCAAGAAAAGGAACGGCCTCCCACTGTGATAAGTACCTACAGGCAGTCTATTGGCAGTGAGATTCTCGCTGTGTTTCATGCTCTACAGTATGTAAACCCGGTTCTCTGAAGGAGATGAGGGCGACATCTCACTATGGGACAAACCCTTGTGTGGGTCCTTTGCTGAAGCCTTTTTCATCTATCAGCTGAACCTTCTCCTTTCTTTCAGTACCACAGAGCATATTTAACTCCGGTCCACGATGCAGGTGGGCCTTTACTCTTCATCACTGAATTTTTTCACCAATTGAACTGTGGGAAAAGCTAGTCTTTGTACAAATGTTGACATTGTGCATCTCTCAAAGAGACATTGGAATATTTCAATAGACAACTTCTTGAGGGTCTTGAAGTGGAGGCCTCACATTAACTGCTGTTTTCTTTGGTGCTGGTTTGTGACGGAGTAAACAGGCAAATGGCTCTGGAACAAGACTGCCTTACTCTTACTGATATACCTTTGGGTAGATCATGTAATTTATGCATAATAAGTGTGTGTATTATCTAGCTAGCGCCTAAAGAAATTTGGTTTGATGTACTCAAACCTCAGACCACTATGTCAAATGCCACTTGTGTACTATTAGAACTAAACAAAAAACAAAGCCTTTTTCGGTGGATAGTTTATTGCCTATAATACTTCACATATCACCTAGGCAGTACATGTACAGTAGACTATGTGTTTATTACTCATCGTAATATTTATTTACAGAATACTCTATCGTAATATTTATTTACAGAATACTCTATCGTAATCTTTATTTACAGAATACTCTATCGTAATCTTTATTTACAGAATACTCTATCGTAATATTTATTTACAGAAAACTCTATCATGATATTTATTTACAGAATACTCTATCGTAATATTTATTTACAGAATACTCTATCGTAATCTTTATTTACAGAATACTCTATCGTAATATTTATTTACAGAAAACTCTATCATGATATTTATTTACAGAATACTCTATCGTAATATTTATTTACAGAAAACTCTATCATGATATTTATTTACAGAATACTCTATCGTAATATTTATTTACAGAAAACTCTATCATGATATTTATTTACAGAATACTCTATCGTAATCTTTATTTACAGAATACTCTATCGTAATATTTATTTACAGAAAACTCTATCATGATATTTATTTACAGAATACTCTATCGTAATATTTATTTACAGAAAACTCTATCATGATATTTATTTACAGAATACTCTATCATAATATTTATTTACAGAATACTCTATCATAATATTTATTTACAGAATACTCTATCGTAATCTTTATTTACAGAATACTCTATGGTAATATTTATTTACAGAATACTCTATCATAATATTTATTTACAGAATACTCTATCATAATATTTATTTACAGAATAATCTATCGTAACCTTTATTTACAGAATGGAAGCCAACTCAGAGAAGTCTGATGCTGTAGCATGGGACTGTTTCACTGCTAAGCCTGTGGCCATAATATACATTAAGAATTTGAGTGTGTACTGAAAAACACTTTTAGTATTGTAGGTCCATGTAATCTTTTATAAACCTATTGTTTTTCATAACTAGAGCTTGATATAACAGTCTGAAGATGGAGGAGAGAGAAGGGGAGCGATGCTGAGAGAGGGGAAGAGAGAGAGAGGTGGCAGGAGGGAGAAGTGTTTAGCGTAACTGTTCTGTGACCTGTGCCTCAAGGCTTCATGGGATGTAAAACCAGTTACCGGCACACGTCCGCTGAGCGGGTCAGAGAGCAGCGCTCAGAACAGGCGAATCAGCCCGGATAACTGTGCCTCTTAACAATGTAGCGGGTCAGAGAGCAGCGCTCAGAACAGGCGAATCAGCCCGGATAACTGTGCCTCTTAACAATGTAAAACCCATTTTATAGGACTTCCCTGGGAGAGGCCTGTAAGCTGTAAAACTTCCTCCAGAAGCTGCTGTGAATGTGTATATGTGTCGGACTCTTTGTATATGTTTGTGCGCACACATCTACGGTTTGTATGTGTTGTAATATCCCTCCTCCACACTGCAGGGGTTTGTTCCTTCTCCTCGACCCCTCATGCTTTTAACCAAAACATGATAAATACAACCTCAAAGCAAACTCCCTAAATTGGAATGAAAACATAGATAACTAGAGAGGGGAGTGAATTGTTTTAAACAGCTTAGTTACTTGACAAGGTAATCCGTGCAAAAAAAAGATAATGGGCCACATGATTTCTTAGGGGGCTCAAAAATGCAATCTACATGTTGGCTATCAGTGTGGATAAATATGCCTGCATGCCTACAAGCGTCCATGTTTTAGAAAGGAAATGGAGTCTTGAGTCAGGGGGTTTATTGAAATAACCAGTCTGTACATATTTGTCTCAAAATATGGGTAAAAGAAGCAATAAAAGTGTGGTCCTGTAACGTCCCTTATTGAAAGCATCTGTCCAATGGGCTGCTACGGCATTTGGTTGTGGCTTTCAGCCCCGCTGTAAAATCTCTCTCCCGCTTTTCTCCTCAACATTTCACAATTTCATTGAATAAAACGTGGGGGCTTTTAATCTCTGAGATGGAAAGGGGTATGGGAACAATTATGGCATGTTAAGTTTAATTATCCAGAATCAGAGGTGATTGTTTGAATTGTTAATCGTGTGGCAGATTGAGAGAAATACCCCCCTCTCACTGGGTGTTTCTAGGGGTAGTAAATCCTCAAATCAGGATATGCTTGCTCATTCATTTTAGGTGGATGTTTTTCACCCCTCCACAAAGCTGCTCTGTCCCTTCAGAGATTTGCAAGGGAAGCCTTATCATTCACTACAACATAGCTTTTATGGTGGTACTGAAATAGACACGGTCCTTGTCACTTAAATCCATGTTTTATTTTTATGTGTGGTACACGCTTTGCATAGCTTTCATTTCTCTTTCCTTTCTAAACATTTCATTCTGTCCTACATATCTTTTGTCTCCCAAAAAGTATTGGCTTCGGATTGGACTTGGCAAGACTGTTGTCGTCATAATTTGTGAAACAACCATTAAAGTGCTTGTTAAGCATGTGCTGTGGCCTCATAAAGGTCTGGGGAAACATGTCCTGTGGCCTCACAAAGGTCTGGGGAAACATGTCCTGTGGACTCACAAAGGTCTGGGGAAACATGTCCTGTGGCCTCACAAAGGTCTGGGGAAACATGTCCTGTGGCCTCACAAAGGTCTGGGGAAACATGTCCTGTGGCCTCACAAAGGTCTGGGGAAACATGTCCTGTGGCCTCACAAAGGTCTGGGGAAACATGTCCTGTGGCCTCACAAAGGTCTGGGGAAACATGTCCTGTGGCCTCACAAAGGTCTGGGGAAACATGTCCTGTGGACTCACAAAGGTCTGGGGAAACATGTCCTGTGGCCTCACAAAGGTCTGGGGAAACATGTCCTGTGGCCTCACAAAGGTCTGGGGAAACATGTCCTGTGGCCTCACACAGGTCTGGGGAAACATGTCCTGTGGCCTCACAAAGGTCTGGGGAAACATGTCCTGTGGCCTCACAAAGGTCTGGGGAAACATGTCCTGTGGCCTCACAAAGGTCTGGGGACACATGTCCTGTGGCCTCACAAAGGTCTGGGGAAACATGTCCTGTGGCCTCACAAAGGTCTGGGGAAACATGTCCTGTGGCCTCATAAAGGTCTGGGGAAACATGTCCTGTGGCCTCACAAAGGTCTGGGGAAACATGTCCTGTGGACTCACAAAGGTCTGGGGAAACATGTCCTGTGGCCTCATAAAGGTCTGGGGAAACATGTCCTGTGGACTCACAAAGGTCTGGGGAAACATGTCCTGTGGCCTCACAAAGGTCTGGGGACACATGTCCTGTGGCCTCATAAAGGTCTGGGGAAACATGTCCTGTGGCCTCACAAAGGTCTGGGGAAACATGTCCTGTGGCCTCACAAAGGTCTGGGGACACATGTCCTGTGGACTCACAAAGGTCTGGGGAAACATGTCCTGTGGCCTCACAAAGGTCTGGGGAAACATGTCCTGTGGCCTCACAAAGGTCTGGGGACACATGTCCTGTGGCCTCATAAAGGTCTGGGGAAACATGTCCTGTGGACTCACAAAGGTCTGGGGAAACATGTCCTGTGGCCTCACAAAGGTCTGGGGAAACATGTCTTCACGGTTCACAGGCTGGTCCTGTGTGTGTGTGTGTGTGTGTGTGTGTGTGTGTGTGTGTTTGTCCCTGTCTATATCAGTTTGTCCCTGTCAGTATCTGTTTGTCCCTGTCTATATCTGTTTGTCCCTGTCTATACTTGTTTGTCCCTGTCTATATTTGTTTGTCCCTGTCTATATCTGTTTGTCCCTGTCTATATCAGTTTGTCCCTGTCTATATCTGTTTGTCCCTGTCTATATTTGTTTGTCTATATCTGTTTGTCCCTGTCTATATCAGTTTGTCCCTGTCTATATCTGTTTGTCCTTGTCTATATCAGTTTGTCCCTGTCTATATCTGTTTGTCCCTGTCTATATTTGTTTGTCTATATCTGTTTGTCCCTGTCTATATTTGTTTGTCTATATCTGTTTGTCCCTGTCTATATCAGTTTGTCCCTGTCTATATCAGTTTGTCCCTGTCTATATCAGTTTGTCCCTGTCTATATCTCTTTGTCCCTGTCAATATCTGTTTGTCCCTGTCTATATCTCTTTGTCCCTGTCTATATCTCTTTGTCCCTGTCAATATCTCTTTGTCCCTGTCTATATCTCTTTGTCCCTGTCTATATCTGTTTGTCCCTGTCTATATCTCTTTGTCCCTGTCTATATCTCTTTGTCCCTGTCTATATATCTTTGTCCCTGCCTATGCAGTTCAGATTGATATCTTTAAGTCTTTTCACTTTTAAAAATCCTCTCGACTTTTCCCATCCATCAACACAGGTACTGTAGACCTCCCTCCCAGCAACAAGTTGTTCAAACAGATTTAAAGGTCATTTAGGGTGACAACCCTCTACTCTCTGATGCGTGGCTTTAAATGAGTTGGGATGTCACGGTGTCCAAGAGAAACAGTTCACTATCAGAGCTCTCTTTCATTGTGTTGCATCACCTACCACTCTTAAGATACTCTATTTACCCCTGGCACGGTCTCAGGTATTCCCGCACCCTCCTCCTTGGCCAGGGAGTCTAAGTTTCAAAGAAGCATCCCTGGATCTCCAAGAGGCTCCTCCTTGGCCAGGGAGTCTAAGTTTCAAAGAAGAATCCCTGGATCTCCAAGAGGCTCCTCCTTGACCAGGGAGTCTAAGTTTCAAAGAAGAATCCCTGCATCTCCAAGAGGCTCCTCCTTGACCAGGGAGTCTAAGTTTCAAAGAAGGATCCCTGGATCTCCAAGAGGCTCCTCCTTGGCCAGGGAGTCTAAGTTTCAAAAAAGAATCCCTGCATCTCCAAGAGGCTCCTCCTTGACCAGGGAGTCTAAGTTTCAAAGAAGGATCTCTGGATCTCCAAGAGGCTCCTCCTTGACCAGGGAGTCTAAGTTTCAAAGAAGGATCTCTGGATCTCCAAAGGGCTCCTCCTTGACCAGGGAGTCTAAGTTTCAAAGAAGGATCCCTGGATCTCAAAGTTGCTCCTCCTTGACCAGGGAGTCTAAGTTTCAAAGAAGGATCTCTGGATCTCCAAGAGACTCCTCCTTGACCAGGGAGTCTAAGTTTCCAAGAAGGATCCCTGGATCTCCAAGTGGCTCCCCCAGAGGAAATCTGAAAGAGGGTGTGATTGCAGATGTCACCCGGCATGCTGTCAGCTTGTGTGAGCCTGCTGCTGTGTGTAAGAGCCTGATCAGTTTCAGCGCCGCCAGCTTTAATCTTAAATGCAAATCTCTCAAATACCTCCAGTCAGCCAGAGAATTCAGTTTTTTTGTTTTCCTCCATCTGTGTGGCAGCATGCCATGTTTCTTCACAGTTTAACATCAAGCTCTGCGTGACCCCTGATGTTACCACTGAGATGTTTTTGTAGCCGGGCTGGAGACCTGTAGACTGTGGACTGCTGTTTCCTGCCTGGGGACTTGACTGTGTTTATTATTGTGTTGTTGTTGTTGTATAAAGTGGAAGTATAAAGGTTTGTGCTTGGCTGCTCAGAGCCCTGTCTCTTAGCCTGGACTTCTCATACACACACAGACAGTTTATTTAGCTCCTCTCTCTGTTTACTTTTTCACCTGTTTCATAGTGTTCCATGGCCAAATCTCACCATGTTGATATAATTTAGTTTATCGCAAAATTAAACACAATTTATAAGGTTAATATAAAAACTAAAATGTTATTCAGAGTGTGTACAGTGCCTTGCAAAAGTATTCATGCCCCTTGGCGGTTTTCCTATTTTGTTGCATTACAACCTGTAATTGAAATGGATTTTTATTTAGATTTCATGTAATGGACATACACACAAAAAATATAGAAAATTAAAAACAGAAAAGTGGTGCGTGCATATGTATTCACCCCCTTTATGTATTCACCCCCTTTATGTATTCACCCCCTTTGTCTATTCACCCCCTTTATGTATTCACCCCCTTTATGTATTCACCCCCTTTATGTATTCACCCCCTTTATGTATTCACCCCCTTTGTGTATTCACCCCCTTTGTGTATTCACCCCCTTTATGTATTCACCCCCTTTGTGTATTCACCCCCTTTGTGTATTCACCCCCTTTGTGTATTCACCCCCTTTATGTATTCACCCCCTTTATGTATTCACCCCTTTGTGTATTCATCCCCTTTGCTATGAAGCCCCTAAATAAGATCTGGTGCGTCCAATTACTTTCAGAAGTCACATCATTAGTTAAATAAAGTCCACCTGTGTGCAATCTAAGTGTCACATGATCTGTCACATGATCTCAGTATCCACACACCTGTTCTGAAAGGCCCCAGAGTCTGCAACATCACTAAGCTAAGGGCACCACCAAGCAAGCAGCACTATGAAGACCAAGGAGCGCTCCAAACAGGTCAGGGACAAAGTTGTGAAGAAGTACAGATCAGTGTTGGGTTATAAAAAATATCAGAAACTTTGAACATCCCACTGAGCACCATTAAATCCATTATTATAAAATTAAAGAATATGGCACCACAACAAACATGCCAAGAGACGGCCGCCCACCAAAACTAATGGACCAGGCAAGGAGGGCATTCATTAGAGGCAACAAAGAGACCAAAGATAACCCTGAAGGAGCTACAAAGCTCCACAGCGGAGATTGGAGTATCTGTCCATAGGACCACTTTAAGCTGTTCCCTCCACAGAGCTGGGCTTTACGGAAGAGTGGCTAGAAAAAAATAAGCAAACATGTTTGGTATTCACCAAAAGGCATGTGGGAGACTCCCCAAACATATGGAAGAAGGTAATCTGGTCAGATGAGACTAAAACTGAGCTTTTTGGCCATCAAGGAAACCCAACACCTCTCATCACCCTGAGAACACCATCCACACATTGAAGCATGGCGGTGGCAGCATCATGCTCTGGGGATGTTTTTCATCGGCAGGGACTGGGGAACTGATTAGAATTGAAGGAATGATGGATGGCGCTAAATACAGGGAAATTCTTGAGGGAAACTTGTTTCAGTCATCCAGAGATTTGAGACTGGGATGGAGGTTCACCTTCCAGCAGGACAGTGACCCCAAGCATACTGCTAAAGCAACACTCTAGTGGTTTAAGGGAAACCATTTAATTGTCTTGGAATGGCCAAGTCAAAGCCCAGACCTCAATCCAATTGAGAATCTGTGGTATGACTTAAAGATTGCTGAACATCAGCGGAACCCATCCAACTTGAAGGAGCTGGAGCAGTTTTGCCTTGAAGAATGGGCAAAAATCCCAGTGGCTACATGTGCCAAGCTTATAGAGACATACCCCAAGAGACTTGCAGCTGTAATAGTGTCACGTTCTGACCTTAGTTCCTTTGTTTTGTCTTTTGTTTTAGTATGGTCAGGGCGTGAGTTGGGTGGGTTGTCTGTTAGTTTGTCTATGATTTTCTATTTCTGTGTTTGGCCTGGTATGGTTCTCAATCAGAGGCAGCTGTCAATCGTTGTCCCTGATTGAGAACCATATTTAGGTAGCCTGTTTTCCATTGTGTTTTGTGGGTGGTTATTTTCAGTCTTAGTGTGTCTGCACCAGACAGAACTGTTTCGGTTGTTTCTTTGTTGTTTGTTATTCAGTGTTCAGTTTTTTCATTAAATAAGATGAACACTTACCACGCTGCGCTTTGGTCCTCACCTTCTTCCCACGACAGCCGTTACAAATAGCTGAATAGTTATGCACGCTCAAGTTTTCAGTTTTTTTGTCTTATTTCTTGTTTGTTTCACAATAAAAAATATTTTGCATCTTCAAAGTGGTAGGCATGTTGTGTAAATCAAATGATACGAACACCCCAAAAATAAATTTTAATTCCAGGTTGTAAGGCAACAAAATACTAAAAATGCCAAGGGGGGTGAATACTTTCGCATGCCACTGTACAGTAACCATAGCAACCATATTTGGATTTAATTTAACCAAAATCTCAATTCTCTTTTGCATGACAAGTATCCCTTAGATGGGCATTGGGCATTTATTTTACCATATTAACACTAGCAAATTGTTCCAGATTGTCATTATCAGTCAGTCCTATGATTGTGAGGCAATGCTGTGATCTACAATGCCTGGCAATGGAAGTCTTTGTGCAAAATAATGGCTCCTGTTGGTGGATGTACAGTGCATTCGGAAAGTATTCAGACCCCTTCACTTTTTCCAGATTTTGTTACGTTATAGCCTTATTCTAAAATGGATCAAATATTTTTTCTCTCATCAATCTACACACAATTCCCCATAATAAGAATTACCTAATTTACAAAGGTATTCAGACTGTTTGTTGAGCTCAGGTGCATCCTGTTTCCATTGATCATCCTTGAGATGTTTCTACATCTTGACCTGTGGTAAATTCAAATGATTGGACATGATTTGGAAAGGCACACACCTGATGATATAAGGTCCCACAGTTGACAGTGCATGTCAGAGCAAAAACCAATCCATAAGGTCGAAGGAATTTTCCGTACAGCTCCGAGACAGGATTATGTCGAGGCACAGATCTGGGGAAGGGTACCAAAAAATGTCTGCAGCATTGAAGGACTTGAATGGAAGAAGTTTGGAACCAAGACTCTTCCTAGAGATGGCCGGTGGAGGTGACCAAGAACCCAATGGTCACTCTCACAGAGCTCCAGAGTTCCTCTGTGAAGATGGGAGAACTTTCCAGAAGAACAACCATCTCTGCAGCACTTCACAAATGCCTTCATGGTAGAGTGGCCAGACGGAAGCCACTCCTCAGTAAAAGGCACATGACAGCCCACTTGGAGTTTTCCAAAAGCCACCTAAACGACTGTTAGACCATGAGAAACAAGATTCTCTGGCCTGATGAAACCAAGATTGAACTCTTTGGCCTGAATTCCAAGTGTCTCGTCTGGAGGAAACCAGGTACCGCTCATCACCTGGCCAATGCCATCCCTATGGTGAAGCACGGTGATGGCAGCATCATGCTGTGGGGATGTTTTTCAGCAGCAGGGACTGGGAGACTAGTTTGGATCAAAGGGAGGATGAATGGAGCAAAGTACAGAGAGATCCTTGATGAAAACCTGCTCCAGAGCGCTCAGGACCTTCACTTTCCAAAAGGACAATGACCCTAAGCACACAGCCAAGACAACGCAGAAGTGGCTTCGGGACAAGTCACTGAATATTCTTGAGTGACACAGCCAGATCCCGGACTTGAACCCGACCTGAAAATAGCTATGCTGCGATGCTCCCCATCCAACCTGACAGCTTGAGAGGATATGCAGAGAAGAATGGGAGAAACTCCCCAAATACAGGTGTGCCAAGCTTGTAGCGTCATACCAAAGAAAACTTGAGGCTGTAATTGTTGCCAATGGTGCTTCAACAAAGTACTGAGTAAAGTGTCTGAATACTTATGTAAATGTGATATTTCTGTTTTTTATTTTTAGTACATTTACAAACAATTCTAAATACCTGTTTTTGCATTGTCCTTATGTGGTATTGTGTGTAGATTGATGAGGAAAAAAACGATTTGATACATTTTAGAATAAGGCTGTAACGTAACAAAAAATGGGAAAAGTCAAGGGGTCTGAATACCTTCCAAATGCACTGTATTTTTTGTTGTTGTTGCCGAAACTGGCAAAGTCTTTATAAAAAGGCCTAACTGTTGTTGGGGAATATTTTGGATAGTTTGCGTGCTGAGGTTGTTTTCTGATGACAATCTCCTAATAATATGTACGCGGTGGAGGTCTGTGATTGGTTGGGGAGATAGTTGGACTAATCCCCTTTCTACTCTCCCATCTCCATTGAAGAGGCACTTCAGACATTGTTGACACTGAGCGCTTCACTAGGATGTTTTCACGGCTGTTTATTTGTACCACTCTCTCCCCAGAGAAAAACACATGGTTTGATGTCCGATGGCATAATGAAGTGCTGACAGAATCGGGTTAGTTTATCCTTGTCGGGGATACTAACACCTGATAGAGTGTGTAAAAACTCTGTTGTCACATGGAGATTAATAACATCATGGTCTTTGGTTGAGTGACAATACATGTGTCTGTTTGCCATTTCATTTCCACGCGCTAGTTCAAGGAAGTGTAATGGTAAAACCCTTTTATGGGAAATCTCATGGGGCAATGTTGTGGGTGAATTAGAGTTTTTATCACAGATTGTATTACATTACGATCACAATGCAGATATGCAAAACTTATACCAACTGGGACCTGAGCCAAATGTGAAATGGTGGTGTAATTGAATCATATTCTTGACTCTGGAAAAAAGAAGAAGAAATGTGATGTGATAGAAAGGTGTGACATTACGAAACACTTCGTCCCACTTTGCAATACCTTCAACAACCAACGTATTACCAAATACTGTGTCTAGTATCTACATGAATGGTCATTCTAGTTGTGGTTTGTAGGTTTCTGTTGTACTGGTGACTCAGACAATCACAATATTGACATGGCAGGGCTCGTGGTCTGACAGGGACCTATAGGCAACCCCAGGGTGTTAGTTGTGACCCTATCCAAACACCCTAACCAGCATGTCATTCTATGGCAGCACGTCACAACTGTATGAAGGAAGTGTGTGTGTTATCCCTGACAGTTTTGCTCTGTTTTCCCCCACATCACGGAGTTAAACAACCATTGAGCAAAAACATTTTCTGAGGGTCCAAATTGATGAGGTTAGACAGCCCTGTGAGTATGTGGTGTCATCACTTGAGTTCCCTGAGAGATTGATAACAGTGGATTAGGAACACCACACTGACTGGACAGCCTCCTGTATAGTGATATGTCGAACCCATAGAGATAGATAGAGTCCTCATCTTTGTATCTGCGGTCACGGCATCTGTAACGTCTCCATTTCAAAGTAGTCCATTTAAAAAAAAAATGTAAATAGCATACAACTTGCTTTGTTGATTTACCACCAGCAGTGCAACCAATATTGTGTGCCGTTCATTCATTGTGGCCATTAGATGGAGGTGATATAGCTTAAAGCCATTACAAACATTACAGAGGTAGGATTGTAATTTGAATTCTCTTTTGTTACTGGAAATTTACAGAAAGGAAATGCAAACGTGTAGTGTATTTGAGTTTGAAAAGCATTCTAAAGTTTGTAATTTCCACTTTAAAATTCAGACATTTACCAAACAAAAATTGTCCATTAATTACAATCCATATAATAATTCACATGTCCTGTTGCTGCAGGATTATTTTCCTGTTGTAGCAAACTGGCTCAAATTAAAAGCCTATATCTGTAGGCATCCCAATTTGAAGAAGAAGACAATGCTCTGATCATTGGCTGATTGCTGCCAACCCATAGGAATCCCCACACAATTAACTACTTTAAGATGGATGCCCTCAAAGGCAATGTCTGGAGTCCTCTATATATCTCTATGGTCTAAACAGACCCGCAAGATCAAATGGTTATGTCAACTGACCAGTCCCCTCCCTCTCAGTTTGGAGGAACACCATGAAGGGTCATTGACCGGTCAGGTTTAGTAAACAAGTCAACCTCCTCCAACAATGGCTTTTGGCCAATTACATAGAATTTATGACCTGACTGATTCATGTTTTTCCCTGTAAATAGTTAAACAAACTACAGGGATTTAGGGAATGGTTGTTTTATCACCGCAGTGAAGTTGTAGGGATTCTGATAGCTTAGATGTGTTTATGCTGCATACCGGGTGATGTGTGTTTTTCCAACCTGGTCTCACAGCATTTCGTATTTTGTACGTAGGTCCGAGACACTCTGTATATGATATGTTACGCTCCATATGGTATGTATTCATTTGTGGATGTCCATAATCCATTCCATATGATATCTTACAAATTACAATTTGTATTATATGTTGCGAATTTGCTAAACATGCAAAATGTTCTAAATGGCTATATGTTATGAATTGGCAAAACGTATGATATGTTACGAATTCTATCTTGATGGCTAACGTTAGCTAGCTGGCTAACATTAGTCAGGCTAGGGATTAGGTTAGGGTTAAGGTTAGGGTTAAGTTTAGGAGTTAGAAGGTTAGAGTAGGGATAGGAGAATGATTAACTAAAAGGATTAGGGGAAGGTTTAGCTTACATGCATAAGTAGTTTAAAAGTAGCTAAAAAGTAGTAAGTAGTTGAAAATTTGCTAATTTGCGAAAATACTAAAGTTGTCCATGATGAGCTTTGAACTCACAACTTTTGGGTTGCTAGACATTCACATTACACTTTCGTTTTTTGCCTTAAGAAACCATCTGTCTTATGTAACAACACCAAATGTAACATATCATACTAATTTGAGTATCCCGGATTTACATTTACTAAGTTACATCTAGTCTATGAGACCAAGCAGGTTTTTCAGTGTGTCTGTCAGTCTGTGTATAGATCTACTCTACAATCTGTGTGAATGCGTATGGTGGACTGTGGGGGAGTATGTGTGACCTGTTGGGCATCTGTCTGCTCAGCTTGGGACAGCAGGCCATTCCTCTCCATCAGCACCATATCTGTCAACACCCCCCTCCTCCTCCTCCTCCCCCAGTAGGGGCTGACCCCTGGGGGATCTGGCTTCTCTCCAGACATACTGACGAGCCAGCCTCGAGGTCATACCGTTTTGTAGGAGGTTAGAAGTCAGAGCGACAAAGGGGGTTGCATATGTAAGAGTTAGATTGAAAGTGAAAATCGTAAAAGTATGTGATCAACCTTGAGCATGACAGACTCGTTTTACTAGTTTGATTCCTGTTAAAGCTCTTAACTCAAAGTTCTTACTGTGGTTTAAAGTGATGCTCCAGAACTTTTGTATAGTTTCAGCCAGTAGTTTTGAAAATGGTGCTCACGGGACAGAACGGGTCTCCATTTTCTGTGTACTACGTCAAATTGTCTACTATGTCATCCATTTTGTATGATATTTTACATTCTGCAAATGATTGTATGTTTTGTGCTATGTTATAAGATATACATTTCTATAATATGTTATGAATTTGTTGTACTTAAGATCCCCGACTGCGTATTTAATACGTTTACATGATACTCATCCCCTGCTACTTGCAGTGTGGTCTAAAGCTGTGTTCCTCTTCATGCCGTCAGTGTGTTTAATGGCTCCTGGTATCTCTGCTTGACCTGGATCAGTGGATCAGGGGCTGGACCGTAGTTTTAATCAGTAGGACCTTAATCTGCTATTTGACATACCAATCAGCTAAAATGTATGACAAACTGTGTCATTCTGATGCATAGCGACTATAAGACATCAGCCTATTTAGGGTTCCATATCTATGGGCTGTACAGACAAGCAGGCTCGGGAAGCCCGACTGACAGTACTGCTAGCGAGCTGGCCAGCTAGTAAGAACATCACTGTAGAGCTTTTTTACATTTTTATATCAGGGACAAAGTGTTGGAAATAAAGAAGACAGTAAATGTCAGAAACTAGCCAACTGACAAAACAAGGATCACTTTTTCTGTGGCTCATCAATGGCCTCTGGAGCATATTAGAGTCAACTCTGACCTTTTACTGGTCACCTTTATCATCATCTCGTGTCATCCCTGAACTAATCTCAGAAAGACCAACAGTGACATCACAATGTGTTCCGACTCCTTCCATTTCCACACATTTCGCATTATGTTGGGGGGGGGTCATACGATATGACAATGTATAAACTGATTCCAGACCTGCTTGGGTGTCGTGTGGGACTAGAGGAATTCTCACTGTGCTGGGACGCGCAGCCACAGATGTATAGATTAGTTACAGAGGCAAGAGGTAACCGTATGAATGTCACCATGCCGCACAGGAGTGACACATGTCTTCCTGAGCTAGATTCCTCCCATGTGACACAGCGTCCTGAAGGACAGGTTGGGCTGTACGGAGAGAGGGAACAGTTAAATTAGGAATCAACACTTGCTGGGTCACAAGTTTATGTTTTTATTGACAAGAAAGCTCTTGCTTTATTAATCCATTCCACTTTAGACCTAAGAAATTGCTTTCCGTATTGCTTCGGTGCACGGGAGGCTGGTGAGGGGAGGCTCATAGTAAGGGCTAGAACGGAGTGAAAGGAATCAAAACCCTGGAAACCATGCGTTTAATGTATTTGATACCGTTCCACTTATTCCACTCCAACCATTACCATGAGCCTGTCCTCCCCAATTAAGGTGTCACAAACCTCCTGTGGTTTGTAGTGAACTTGTATTGTGCATGTGGTGCCAACACTTAACCCACCACGTCCTCACACATCCCCTTATGTATAAATGCATTACACACCATCTTAGATGTTTGCTGGGGTTTGGTGTAATCTCTCTTGTACAGACTACGTAAACATAAATGGTATCGAGCATCAGACCATGCTTTGCCAGATGGTATGGAGCATCTGAACCGGGACCACCCATATGTTAAATGTATGCATGCATGACTGTAAGCCGTTGTGGATAAAAGAGTCTGCTAAATGGCTTAACAGATTTTTGTTAAAGTGATGCTCCAAAGGTTTTGTATCATTTCAGCCAGTAGTTTTGAAAGTTATGCTCATGTGCCCCGTAATGGGTCCCCGAAAATTCTGCACGATTGTGTACTACATTATCTATTTAGTTTATGTAAACAATTGCTACAATTATATGATATGTTACAAATTCCAATTCATACAGTATGTTATGAATTTGTAAGTGCTTAAGATCCTGATTGCATCTTTAACTGAGATTAGGGTGGGTGTGGTGGGATTGTTAAGGACAAATCCCAGTTTAATCTCCACTCTGGGCCAGATGAGATGGACTGGCAGCAGTGGTTGTATCACTTAGTTATCGTAAGATGAATGCACTAACTTGTATGTCGCCCTGGATCAGAGCATCTGCTAAATGACTAAAATATCAAATGTAATTGAATGTCGGTTTCTACCTTGATGATGAAAGCCAGGGGGGTTCTGAGATGGCCAGGCCACCACACTATGCATGGAATGCCTCATTGCCATTAGAGATATCTGCAGCAGTAACCGGAGAGGCTCAGAGCAGAGCACATACATTCACTGTGCTGTCATGGCATGGGAACAGGGACAGAGCTGACAGACATTTCAGCACCAAGCCTCACCGTTGGACTATCAGGATATGGTTATGTCAGTGTGTTCCACTGATCCACATTCTTAAGTGCTTTAACCTCTGAGGAGAACTTTAACTGCCCCAATTACGCAAACAGAAAATACAATTTAGGAGCAGTTATAGCTTTAAATAAACCTTCAAACATGACTCTGCCATTATAAGTGATTTTAAAAGGCTATTTGTTTCTCATTTCCTGACAATGAACATTGGTGTGTTTTTTTCAGAGGTGCACATGTTTAAGATAGGAGGCACCTGCTGTCCATTAAGTAAAACAACAATATGTTTTTTTCTCCCACAGTTTGCCTTGGAATATAAACTCTAGTAGGTTACTGCCTACTGCATAAAAAGTTACATGTATTTTACTTGATTATTGAATGTGTTTAAGAATTATGAATAACCTTTAAAACTATATAAATTGTTACTATTAGTACCTTGGTTTTTTTCGCTTTGAATGTAGAATGGTGGTCACATGCTCTTAATGAGAAAGATATCAGATTTTGAATGGCGAGTTTGTGTGAACCTTGCCACAGCCTCAGGCAGGTAGAGAATTTCCGACTGAATGCTGAGCAAACGAGCACCTGTTTTTCATTGTCCTAGAAACTTTTCATGAGTAAATATCACGAAGGCCTTTATTAGATTGCTGCATGCTTTTGGGAAGTCTATATGCACCAATGAGATGTCCTGGAATTCTGGACTGGTCATTTCTGTGGAGCTTCCGGAGAAAATGATTTCATTTAGAACGTACTCATACTGTACACTTTTTGTCCTCTAGCACAATGTCCTAACTCCCAATACAATCCTTCTCAGGCACCAGTCATTTTCCAACATTGCTAGAGCAGTGCCTTTTTGTTTCGTGTGTCTTACGTTGTCTTGAATGCAGTGGTACAGCATTGTCTGATGTCAGATAGTGCAACAATTCCACCTGCAATGTGGGAAGAGGGCGAGCAACGCGTAAGGTGGTACAGTACAGTACCTCTAGGTCACAGCCCTGTGCAGTATCTGTGTGGTCTCTCACTACAAGTAACTCCCCCAGCTCTCTTTAGCTCGACCATGTAAAGAGTTGGCCCCACAACAGCCCAGAGGCACACCGCAGTAAGGGCATTGCGCAATGAGACTTTCCCTTATAGTATGTGGAGGGAGGGAGATAGGGGGAGACGGTGCAGTGGAGAGGTCACCTTGTTGAGTCTTATTTGGATCCCAGCCCACAATGTAAGAGAAGGGGAGTGCAGGACTCCTCCATGCCTGGGGTCCATGTATCTCCTTCACAAACACAGTTTCACCACCACTGTACTCACAGGAGGCTGTTGAAGGTAAAGAGCGTCTGCTAAATTACTAAAATGTACATGTAATAATAATGGCTGGAAGGAGTGAATGGAATGGAGTAAATGGAATGGAGTGAATGGAAAGGAATGAATGGAATGGAATTAATTGAATGGATTGAATGGAATGGAATCAATGGAATGGATTGAATGGAATCAATGGAATGAAGTGAATGGAATGGAGGGAATGGAATGGAGTGAATGGAATAGATTGAATGGAATTGAGTGAATTGAATGCAATGGATGGAATGGAAGGGATTGAATGGAATGGAGTGAATGGAACAGAGTGAATAGAATGGAGTGAATGGAATGGAATGAATGGAATTAAGTGAATGGAATGGAATGGATGGAATGGATTGAATGGAATGGAGTGAATGGAATGGAATGGAAGGGATTTAATAGAATGGAGTGAATGGAATGGAATTAATGGATTAAATTGAATGGATTGAATGGGATGGAATGAATGGATTAAATGGAATGGATTGAAAGGAATGGATTGAATGAAATCGAGTGAATGGAATGGAATGAATGGAATGGAATAGGTGGAATGGATTAAATGGAATTGAGTGAATGGAATGGAGTGAATGGAATGGAATGAATGCATGGAATGTATGGAAGGGATTGAATGGAATTAATGGAATGGATTGAATGGAATTTATTAAATGGAATGGTATCAAGCACTTGGACACCATGTGTTTGATGTATTTGATACCGAACCATTAACTCCTTTCCAGCCGTTACTATGAGCCGTCCTCCTACAATTAAGGCGCCACCAGCCACCTGTGACCGTACTCAACAGGCTGATTACTGCGTCAGGTGATTCATGAGAGTTTAGGTATCGTACGCAGTACCTCTCTTGAAAAAAAAAACATGTAAAGAAAGATTAAATGTTGTTTCATTATGTTCTATGATCATTTCAATACAACAGCTGCAGCAGAATTATATTGCTTTGGTGTAATCACTGCAGCTGCATTCTTCCTGATTACGGTAGAGTGGACCTGTAGTGCTAGGTTACTGCTAAAGAGAGGATAGAATTAGCCAAAGCATTTCCTCCATGTCTAATAGGGTTTTAATGGTTGGGGATTGCTGCGGGGTGGTTTGTGGAATCGGTTGTTGGTGTTGTAAGTTCTCACTGAGAGTGGTCTGCTGGTTCTGCTGGGGCTAGGGACCCTTTGTCTCCTCTATGGTTGGGGTTCCTGTATTGACTGGAACCCGGTCCCGCTGTTGTTGTTCCTCATGCTGTTGTTTATTTGGCTCTCTGCAGGAGATGGTGGCGAGTTAACGCCAACACACCACTGCATCATGTTGGTGGAGGCCCAGGAATTTCAAATAAACTCAACACAATATGGTACCATTCTGATCACTATGCTGATTCTCAGGGTGGACCCATGGTCTTTCCTCTCAAATCCTGTGTTGTTTACATATAACTTCTATGTTTTAACTTTTAATAGTCTGTATTCATTAGTCTTTCACTGTAAGGAAATTAACCTTCAAAGCCTTTAAGATCCTTTTGGACAATTTATGAGCACTGATGTCCCTTGGTCTCTCTCTCTCTCTCTCTCTCTCTCTCTCTCTCTCTCTCTCTCTCTCTCTCTCTCTCTGTCTTCTCTCTCTGTCTCTCTCTCTCTCTGTCTGTCTATCTCTCTCCCTGTCTCTCTCTCTTTCTCTTGTTCTCTCTCTCTCTCTCTCTCACACACTCACACACACACACACACGCACACACACGCACACACACACACGCACACACACACACACACACACACACACACACACACACACACACACACACACACACACACACACACACACACACACACACACACACACACACACACACACACACACACACATTGTATCTGTCTGTATCCTATTATCACTATGCTCAGCCACAGAGGAACTGCTTGTGTGTAGTTAAGAGAACTGAGGCAGAATAAACATTAACACCAATCATGGTTTCTCTGCCGTCCAAGAAAAAAGGAACAAATAACCAGCGCCATATGTGTCCTTCCTTCCCTGTTCCCTTCCCTGCCACTCTCCATTGTTCCTACTGGTGTAGCTGCTTTATAAAGTCACATGGCAATAACAGGCAGCTGCGTACTAATAGACACAAACAACAGGCATCCCGTTAGCAAGGTTTTACTTAGTGGTTGTGTAACGGGTAGACTATAGCCCTCAGGTCTAATGGTGATAGCTGCTCTGATGGCTCCATGGGGAGCTCAGGTCAAGAGCTTAGGGAAGAGCTGGCTCAGAGGCCATAAGGAAATGACCAAACACAAGCATGGAGGACTGAGGCTTTACAACAAGGGGGAACGGTTTAGGACTGATCAAGGATTACTGTGGACTTGACCCTTGAACTCCAGAAAGTATGTGGTTCAGCATAAAACCACTTCTTTCAGAGCAACGTGATCTCTCTCTATGATGTGTGTGTGTGTGTATGTGTGTATGTGTGTGTGTGTGTGTGTGTGTGTGTGTGTGTGTGTGTGTGTGTGTGTGTGTGTGTGTGTGTGTGTGTGTGTGTGTGTGTGCGCACGTGCGTGCATGTTGGTCCGTGTACTCGTGTACGCCCATGTGTATGTGTGTATGTGTGCACCATAGCAGAGGTTTGTTTGGTGAAGGAGTTTGATCAAAGCCTGCCGTCCCAACGTGAGTACCAGACAGTCTCTGCCTTTACCCTGCACTCCTCCCTGACCTCCCCATCCCTCCCATTAGCTGCAGTCTGGCTGGAAGCATTCTGTTAGCATTGACTTTCCTGGGATGGGGTGTCCTGCCAGGTGTGATGGCACATCCTCCTCATATATCATGATGAGAGTTGAGACGGTGAGATGTTGCACCCTGAGAACAGATGGAGGCGGTTTGTCTTTGTTACTACAAGTGACCCCACATCTGGACCTCTCGGATGTACGGTTCACTGAGGAGACGGGTCACAGTGTGGGGGAGGCGGCGTGACCCGGTGTGGAGCAATGATTTATTATCAGTTTCAGAACTATTGTTATCATTTTCATATATATTTAACATTTCTGGAAGGTGCACCATTTGGTTTAGGCTTGACACTTTGATTGACATTCAATGTCTCTCTCCTTTGTATGTATTTTGGTACCAGACTGATATCACACTGTGAAGGTTGTTCTGAACCTGATATCACACTGTGAAGGTTGTTCTGAACCTGATATTAGACTGTGAAGGTTATTCTGAACCTGATATTAGACTGTGAAGGTTGTTCGGAACCTGATATTAGACTGTGAAGGTTGTTCGGAACCTGATATCACACTGTGAAGGTTGTTCTGAACCTGATATTAGACTGTGAAGGTTATTCTGAACCTGATATTAGACTGTGAAGGTTGTTCGGAACCTGATATCACACTGTGAAGGTTGTTCTGAACCTGATATCACACTGTGAAGGTTATTAGGAACCTGATATCACACTGTGAAGGTTGTTCTGAACCTGATATCACACTGTGAAGGTTGTTCTGAACCTGATATCACACTGTGAAGGTTATTCTGAACCTGATATTAGACTGTGAAGGTTGTTCGGAACCTGATATTAGACTGTGA
This sequence comes from Oncorhynchus masou masou, assembly GCF_036934945.1. NCBI lineage: Eukaryota > Metazoa > Chordata > Actinopteri > Salmoniformes > Salmonidae > Oncorhynchus > Oncorhynchus masou. The sequence goes on along the minus strand of NC_088219.1, from coordinate 11,742,894 downwards.
AGGTTATTTGGAACCTGATATCACACTGTGAAGGTTGTTCTGAACCTGATATTAGACTGTGAAGATTGTTCGGAACCTGACATCACACTGTGAATGTTGTTCTGAACCTGACATCGTTGTTTTGAACCTTAGAGGTATACTACAAAGCAGGATCAAAGCGTTAACTAGCTCACTTTGAAGACCAACCAGCAATAACCATATCTTTTCTGGTTCATTAAGAAAGTATCAAGGCTAAAGTTGAGACCCAAATGCAGACACAGGAGGCAAATGGTTGGAGTCTTACAATGTTTATTGATCCAAAGTGGTAGGCAAGAGAATGGTCGTGGACAGGCAAAAAGGTCAAAACCAGATCAGAGTTCAGGAGGTACAGAGTGGCAGACAGGTCAAGGCAGGCAGAATGATCAGGCAGGCAGGTACAAAGTCTAGAAACAGGCAAGGGTCAAAACCGGGAGGACTAGAAAAAGGAGAATGCAAAATGTGGGAGAACCGGAAAAACGCTGGTTGACTTGGAAACATACAAGATGAACTGGCACAGAGAGACAGGAAACACAGGGATAAATAATCGACACCTGGAAGGGGTGGAGACAATCACAAAGACAGGTGAATCAGATCAGGGCGTGACAGAAAGATCAACTTAGATATGTGTTTTTGGTTATTGAGTCAAAGAGACCATGTAATTTATAAATATAGATAGATAGATAGATAGATAGATAGATAGATAGACAGACAGACAGACAGACAGACAGACAGACAGACAGACAGACAGACAGACAGACAGACATGTAGATAGATAGACAGACAGACAGACAGACAGACAGACAGACAGACAGACAGACAGACAGACAGACAGACAGACAGACAGACAGAAAGATAGACAGACAGACAGACAGACAGACAGACAGACAGACAGACAGACAGACAGACAGACAGACAGACAGACAGACAGACAGACAGACAGACAGATAGACAGATAGACAGATAGATATAAAAGGCTACATTATTTCAGAACATTAAGCAAGTTACCTGGGCTAACTCATTGATCCTACAACAGTAGACAAAACATCACAGTAACAGGTGGCCAATAAGGAGGACATATCAGACAGGAAGAACCAAGAATGATTCTTTACGTTAATATCATTATTATTATAATAATTATTATTATTCCTCCAGATTGTCCTTGGTCTTCAAAATCCTAGTTGGGTTACGGTTTAGGTTCACAGTGTGTGGATCTCGTTTATTGAGGAGGGATTTGTCTCAGTGTAGCTATTATCTCACAGTGTTGGGGATAATACACAGTGTTTTAAGGCCATGACAATCTCATAGCTATCGATTTTCAGATGTGTAACATTACAATATTGGGGTTTGTGTACATCAGAAAATTATATTCACTCATCATAAACTTGTCTTTAACAGTATTCTATGAGTTTTCTCCAACACACATTGACAGAAACAGAATAACATGGCCCTAATGCAAACCGGTTGGTTGGGTCCTTGATGCTGATTGGCTGAAAGCCGTGGTATATCAGACAATACACCATTGGACTGACTCAAAAATACTTGTTTACTGTTATAATTATGTTGGTAACCAGTTAGCAGTAAGGCAGCATAATAGCAGTAAGGCAGCTCAGGGGTTTGCGGTGTATGGACAATATACCACGGCTAAGGGCTGTGTCCAGGCACTCTGCTTTAGGTTGTGCATAAGAACAGCCCTGAGCCGTGTGGTACATTATATTGCCCTTACACCACACCCCCTCACCCCTTTAATTAATCATGCCTCTTGTCAAGCAATGTTGTATGATAAGTCATTTTAGTAGCTTTTAATGAAGGCTTTTTGGCATATGTTGCTAAGCAAAAAAGACAAGGCCAAAATGAAACACTCTCCTATTGACAATTTTTCCTCCTGTCAAAAAACATTATCAAATCAAATCACATTTTATTGGTCACATACGCTGAATACAACAGGTGTAGACCTTACAGTGAAATGCTTACTTACAAGCCCTTAACCAACAATGCTTTAAGAAGTTTTAAAGAAAAATAAATGTTAAGTAAAAAAAAAATTGAAAATAAAAGTAATAAATAATTAAACAGCAGCAGTAAAATAACAGTAGCGAGGCTATACATGTATACAGTGGGTACCAGTACAGGTTAGTCCAGGTAATTATAAAGTGACTATACATAGATAATACACAGAGAGTAGCAGCAGCGGTAGCAGCAGCGTTATGACATATTGAGAAAATGTGAGCACAATATAATCATTTCCTGGCATTTTTGTTACTTATGACTTATTCATGTCTGTCAGACAAAAACAATAGATGACTCACCAGGGAATAAAATAGCGAGCAAAGTCTCTTTGTATTTAAACTATTTTTGTGACATGTATTTAGTTGAGTAGTAAGATGATATTATATTTGTGATGTTTGACTCACATCTAAGAAGAATATGTCTCATGAGGTCTGCCTGGCTGAACATGGACAGACAGTTGCCATGTTGCCACTAAGACACACTTTCTTAGTGCCATGAACTCTGCTTTATAATTGCATGTTTTATTGTAAATGTTTATATGCTTTGGTTTTTAAATGTCAGTAAAATAGGACACAAGACCTCTCACCTGTTTTTGTCACGTTCTAATAATCCTGAGTAGTTTTAATCTACATCTTCATCATGATTTTAATGAGTCCCTGCACACCTGCCACTGTTATGTAGGAGGCAGAGAGGGGAGAGATATCCACTGCAGGATTCTGTCTCACTGTTAGGTAGGAGGCAGAGAGGGGAGAGTTATCCACTGCAGGATTCTGTCTCACTGTTAGGTAGGAGGCAGAGAGGGGAGAGTTATCCACTGCAGGATTCTGTCTCACTGTTATGTAGGAGGCAGAGAGGGGAGAGATATCCACAGCAGGATTCTGTCTCACTGTTAGGTAGGAGGCAGAGAGGGGAGGTTAGAGATCCACTGCAGGATTCTGTCTCACTGTTAGGTAGGAGGCAGAGAGGGGAGTTATCCACTGCAGGATTCTGTCTCACTGTTAGGTAGGAGGCAGAGAGGGGAGAGTTATCCACTGCAGGATTCTGTCTCACTGTTAGGTAGGAGGCAGAGAGGGGAGAGTTATCCACTGCAGGATTCTGTCTCACTGTTAGGTAGGAGGCAGAGAGGGGAGAGTTATCCACTGCAGGGTTCTGTCTCACTGTTAGGTAGGAGGCAGAGAGGGGAGAGTTATCCACTGCAGGATTCTGTCTCACTGTTAGGTAGGAGGCAGAGAGGGGAGAGTTATCCACTGCAGGGTTCTGTCTCACTGTTAGGTAGGAGGCAGAGAGGGGAGAGTAATCCACAGCAGGATTCTGTCTCACTGTTAGGTAGGAGGCAGAGAGGGGAGAGTTATCCACCACAGGATTCTGTCTCACTGTTAGGTAGGAGGCAGAGAGGGGAGAGTTATCCACTGCAGGATTCTGTCTCACTGTTAGGTAGGAGGCAGAGAGGGGAGAGTTATCCACCACAGGATTCTGTCTCACTGTTATGTGGAAGGCAGAGAGGGGAGAGTTATCCACTGCAGGATTCTGTCTCACTGTTAGGTAGGAGGCAGAGAGGGGAGAGTTATCCACTGCAGGGTTCTGTCTCACAAGGATTCCGAATGAGCACATCTCCAGGTGCCTGAGTCATAGACTGTATACATGTTGTGTAAACCAGTGTTTATCACATCTCCAGGTGCCTGACTCATAGACTGTATACATGTCGTGTAAACCATGGTTTCGCTCAGCTTCAAGTGGATATGATACGCACTTATTTGTTTCTCTGTACTGCATCAACAAGTGAGCAGCTAATGCCTAAAACTGATAAACCTCTCCTCAACTGTCAACCCCTTGTTTGCGTACTATACCAAACTGTAACTCGGCCTGAGTGGAAGAGAACCTTGTCGGGTGGATTAGGGCAGAACAGAAAGGAGTGCTGCTTCTGCTGATGTGTGTTGAACATCTGTTTTTTGACTCACCGCTTACTCCTTTTAGTTTCTCGAGCACCCAAAGTACGTACGCCATTTAAATTTGTCCTCTTTGTTTTCTCAATTAGGTCCAGGAGGGGAGCTTTAGGCAAGAGGGCTTGTGGTTATGGTTTGTGTAAATTCACTGTAAACGTTGCTCTTTAGTCTGCTGAGGGTGCAGGAATTCACCAGGCCAGGTATAGCTGACCTCACGTCTGCAGGGGGCTGGCGTCTAGGAGAGGGGGTGGGGGGGTGTCTCGGGGGGCTGCTGTGTCAGTGTGTGTGGTGTGTAAGACCTCAGTCTGGCTCCACTCTGGCCTCAGCACCAGGCCACGCAACGGACCAGACTTCTGGGAATGAACTGGAATCAATCTCTCTACACATTCCATTTCTCACATGGGATAGGCTATGTCTTCACTTCTCTGCTAGTGATTGTGTACCGGTTTAGTGAGTAAATACATTGTTCCGGGGAAAATGTGTACTAGAGAAAGCATGAAACTTTCAAGAATGCAAAGTTGTTGGGTTCCATTATCTCCAGTCTAGACTCTTTAGACAAGACGAGTGAGAATGACACAGAAGTTGATTCAGCGAGGATCATTTGTTTCCTGCCAAAGCTACATCCCTGCTTCTGATGCCATTGCTAACATATTGTGAACAGCTTGCATGGCGACATGCATTGCTTCCTCTGACACTGTTGTCTGCCCTTGGCCTTGCGGTCACAGGAAATGAGCGCTCTGTGATTCCCAGTCATTTCCTCTGTCTGTGGTGTAGGGGGCAGGCGTCACTCTCTCACTCCTGTCCCTGGCTCTAATGGGAACCAGGGGTGTGATACTGTTCTATCTCCTACCCTGTCTGTCTGTGGGGCTCGCCCTGTGGTCAGACCTGTCACCAGTGAGAGATAGCAGTTGGAATGGGTTGTGACTGGCTAAATGGTTTATATTACTAGTCTGGAGACGCAGGGGGCTATTAATCACTCCTGTTGTGGTTTTTATCACTTCAGAAATCCAGGTTTATTCAGAGTGAGCTGCTGTGAAGAAGAGGAACTGAACCCCAAAGGTATAGAGAAGGGGAAGAGGTTTTGGTGGTTTTGAGAAGGGAGCCATGGTGTCTGGGTGTGCAAGCATGCACATGCTTAATTAAGTCATCAACTATTCAATGGTCAACTTGAAACGTAAGTGTTGGTCAGTTTAGTATGAGTTTGGTCATCCCCCTGAGATCATAGAGGAACGATATTCTAAATTCAATCTGTTGGACTACATTCTGCATTGACACGATACTGTGAGCCTGTATCCACTCTCTCCAAGAAGTTCATTTCCTTGACCTTTCCTTTAATGAAGATGCTAATATTATGGCTACTCCAAAATGTTTACTGTCTTACCCCTAGTTCTGAGTGTGTGTGTTATCTAACTCCACAGGATGCTCCTAGATAAATATATGGTTTAATACGGAGCCAAATGGCTAACTTTGTTCCAGATTAGTGTTTGTCTGATCAGAGGCCAACAAGCCTTAGGAGGACCTCATGTTGGGTTTGACACATCGTTATGAGATTATATTATGAGATTATATTATGAGATTATATTATCCAGAAGATCTGAGTCTGTTGTAGTTCGCTATTTACTGTTTGTTTCAGTGTACGACATGACACGTGTGCCATTTTTTTACAGAGGAATGAAATGGATACTGCCTTTCATAAAAATGTCTCATATCCTCGGTTGTTCTTACTGTTCTGGTTTTGTTGTGTTCCTTCATCTTCCGGGGTCTTGCTTTTCTCTTTTTATGTAAGACAAGAGACAATACAGGCACAGACTCAGTGTCTCCTTAGTGCTCAGTGCTGCAGAGGTCTGCTTTCTCAACTGGACCTTCGTAGACCCTGCAAGTCACAGACAGACAGACAGACAGACAGACAGACAGACAGACAGACAGACAGACAGACAGACAGACAGACAGACAGACTACAATAACTAGGTGAGGGAGACGCTGGGTTGGGACAGTCTTGGACGAGTAATGAACTATTCAATGTATGTGACTTCAGAGATGAAGCAAGTTGTCTTCAAGTTAGCAGTGAGGTGATTCTTCTTCCAGTGGACTGTGGGGGCCAGAAGGGCTGGGAATTGCCAGGGACCTCACAATACGATATTATCACGATGCTTAGGTGTTGATACAATATGTCATGATTTTATTTGTATTGCAATTCGATACTGCATTTTTATTGTGATTCGATGTTCCAAACATATTTCTCACTATTTGTCTGCTGCAGAGGAACAAGAGAGGCCATGAGAAAACATGTTTTGGGAGATAAGTGCTTAAAACATGTTTGCACACCATAGTTAAATTTTTCTTTTTTTTAAAGTTTTGGCGCAGGTACGGCTGACTAGCAATAGCTAATGTTAACTACCTAGCAACTACTATTTTATTTGTACAATTCAATACATGGAGTCACAGTATCAAATAACATTTCCAAAAATAATATTGCTATACTCTCCTGTTCCGATTTTTTCCCACATCACTAGTAGTCTGAGGTGGCCCATACTATATCTATTGTGAAATAAATGAAAGATGATTTGTTTCACTATGGTAGGATAGCATTATACAATGTTAGTGGCAACATAATTATGCCATTGTCTGTAAGTACATACATGTGTGATTCATGTTCCCACATACATGTGGTTCAGATCAGAGAGGCTCTGTCCCCCAGAGTGGCCTGATGCCACCCAACAATGCTTAACAAGGCGCGGAAGTGGTTTCCCTTGGTTTCTCACTCTCTCATTTATACATCGTTTGTTCCCTTTGGATGAACAGCGCCTATTCCTGAACAGGTTTCATTCATTAACAAACTTCAAAGGGCTCCGCAAACAAGAAAAAGGCTAAATAGCTTTATATTCCAAATTTGAATGGAATTGAGACCAGATGAAATGCCACTATTAGATTTATTAAAAAGCAAGTGGTTCATTAAAGATTTAAGTGCCCTTAGCAACCTGATAACTGGCTCTCAGTCATGTGTAAATGTATATTGCAATTCATTCAGGACATCCATCCAGAAGTGCTAAAGTTGTTTGAATAGGTAATGCTGTTTTCCAAGGCTAATTATGGCTAATTCCAGACTCCTTTCTGCAGGTCAAATATACATCAACGTCAAATGTGACCCGTAGGCTAAGCAAACTGTTGTCTGTGTGTATCTGCTGAGGAGGTTCTGTGTTTGACAACAGGGTTAGGGGGTATCTCTGCCTGTCAGTCAGGACAGCCCTGTGTTAGATGTTCCTCCTGGGTGGAGAGTGAGAAAAATCCCACGTTGTGATAGTCACATATGTCTGATAACTGCTGCATGAGGTTTCCCTAAGAGCAGGCCCGCATTACCAACCGGGCCCGCATTACCGACCGGCCCGCATTACCGACCGGGCTGCATTACCGACCGGGCCCGCATTACCGACCGGGCTGCATTACCAACCGGGCCCGCATTACCGACCGGGCCGCATTACCGACCGGGCCGCATTACCGACCGGGCCGCATTACCGACCGGGCTGTGGTACCGACCCGGGCCCGCATTACACCCCGGGCCCGCATCCGACCGGCCCGCATACCGACCGGCCCGCATCCCCGGCCCTACCGACCCGGGAACCGACCGGGCCCGCATGTGACCGGGCCGTTCCGACCGGGCCCGTATCTCCTACCCCGTCTGTCCGTGGGGCTACCGACCGTGGTCAGACCTGGCCCCATTGACCGAGATACCGAGTTGGACCGGGCCCGTTACCGACTGGCCGCATACCAACCTGGCCCGCATTACCGACCCGGGCCACATTACCGACCGGGCCCGCATTACCGACCGGGCCACATTACCGACCGGGCCGCATTACCGACCGGGCCCGCATTACCGACCGGGCCGCATTACCGACCGGGCCCGCATTACCGACCGGGCCGCATTACCGACCGGCCCGCATTACCGACCGGCTAGACTATTAGAACTGTGAAATAGGCTATTAGAACTGTGAATTAGGCTATTAGAACTGTGAATTGGGCTATTAGAACTGTGAATTGGGCTATTAAAACTGTGACATAGGCTATTAGAACTGTGAAATAGGCTATTAGAACTGTGAATTGGGCTATTAGAACTGTGACATAGGCTATTAGAACTGTGACATAGGCTATTAGAACTGTGAATTGGGCTATTAGAACTGTGACATAGGCCATTAGAACTGTGAAATAGGCTATTAGAACTGTGAATTGGGCTATTAGAACTGTGAATTGGGCTATTAGAACTGTGACATAGGCTATTAGAACTGTGAAATAGGCTATTAGAACTGTGAATTGGGCTATTAGAACTGTGACATAGGCCATTAGAACTGTGAAATAGACTATTAGAACTGTGAATTAGGCTATTAGAACTGTGAAATAGACTATTAGAACTGTGAAATGGGCTATTAGAACTGTGAAATAGGCTATTAGAACTGTGAAATAGACTATTAGAACTGTGAAATGGGCTATTAGAACTGTGAAATAGACTTAGAACTGTGAAATGGGCTATTAGAACTGTGAAATAGACTTAGAACTGTGAAATAGGCTATTAGAACTGTGACATAGACTATTAGAACTGTGAATTAGGCTATTAGAACTGTGAAATAGACTATTAGAACTGTGAATTAGGCTATTAGAACTGTGAATTAGGCTATTAGAACTGTGAAATAGACTATTAGAACTGTGAATTGGGCTATTAGAACTGTGAATTGGGCTATTAGAACTGTGAAATGGGCTATTAGAACTGTGACATAGGCTATTAGAACTGTGAATTGGGCTATTAGAACTGTGACATAGGCTATTAGAACTGTGAAATAGGCTATTAGAACTGTGAATTGGGCTATTAGAACTGTGACATAGGCTATTAGAACTGTGAAATAGGCTATTAGAACTGTGAAATGGGCTATTAGAACTGTGAATTGGGCTATTAGAACTGTGACATAGGCTATTAGAACTGTGAAATAGGCTATTAGAACTGTGAAATAGGCTATTAGAACTGTGAAATAGGCTATTAGAACTGTGAATTGGGCTATTAGAACTGTGACATAGGCTATTAGAACTGTGAAATGGGCTATTAGAACTGTGAAATAGGCTATTAGAACTGTGAATTGGGCTATTAGAACTGTGACATAGGCTATTAGAACTGTGAAATAGGCTATTAGAACTGTGAATTGGTCTATTAGAACTGTGAAATAGGCTATTAGAACTGTGAATTGGGCTATTAGAACTGTGACATAGGCTATTAGAACTGTGAAATAGGCTATTAGAACTGTGAATTGGGCTATTAGAACTGTGAAATGGGCTATTAGAACTGTGACATAGGCTATTAGAACTGTGAATTGGGCTATTAGAACTGTGAAATGGGCTATTAGAACTGTGAAATAGGCTATTAGAACTGTGAAATAGGCTATTAGAACTGTGAAATAGGCTATTAGAACTGTGAGGGCTAACTGTGAATTGGGCTATTAGAACTGTGACATAGGCTATTAGAACTGTGAAATAGGCTATTAGAACTGTGAATTGGGCTATTAGAACTGTGACATAGGCCATTAGAACTGTGAAATAGGCTATTAGAACTGTGAAATAGGCTATTAGAACTGTGAATTGGGCTATTAGAACTGTGAATTGGGCTATTAGAACTGTGAATTGGGCTATTAGAACTGTGAAATGGGCTATTAGAACTGTGAAATAGGCTATTAGAACTGTGAAATAGGCTATTAGAACTGTGAAATAGGCTATTAGAACTGTGAATTGGGCTATTAGAACTGTGAATTGGGCTATTAGAACTGTGAAATAGGCTATTAGAACTGTGAATTTGGCTATTAGAACTGTGACATAGGCCATTAGAACTGTGAAATGGGCTATTAGAACTGTGAATTGGGCTATTAGAACTGTGAAATAGGCTATTAGAACTGTGCTATTAGAACTGTGAATTGGGCTATTAGAACTGTGACATAGGCTATTAGAACTGTGAAATAGGCTATTAGAACTGTGAATGGGCTATTAGAACTGTGACACCATTAGAACTGTGAAATGGGCTATTAGAACTGTGAATTGGGCTATTAGAACTGTGAAATAGGCTATTAGAACTGTGAATTTGGCTATTAGAACTGTGACATAGGCCATTAGAACTGTGAAATGGGCTATTAGAACTGTGAATTGGGCTATTAGAACTGTGAAATAGGCTATTAGAACTGTGAATTGGGCTATTAGAACTGTGAATTGGGCTATTAGAACTGTGACATAGGCTATTAGAACTGTGAAATAGGCTATTAGAACTGTGAATTGGGCTATTAGAACTGTGACATAGGCCATTAGAACTGTGAAATGGGCTATTAGAACTGTGAATTGGGCTATTAGAACTGTGAAATAGGCTATTAGAACTGTGAATTGGGCTATTAGAACTGTGAATTAGGCTATTAGAACTGTGAAATAGGCTATTAGAACTGTGAAATGGGCTATTAGAACTGTGAATTGGGCTATTAGAACTGTGAAATAGGCTATTAGAACTGTGAATTGGGCTATTAGAACTGTGACTTTGGCTATTAGAACTGTGACATAGGCCATTAGAACTGTGACATAGGCTATTAGAACTGTGAATTGGGCTATTAGAACTGTGAAATGGGCTATTAGAACTGTGAAATAGGCTATTAGAACTGTGAAATAGGCTATTAGAACTGTGAAATAGGCTATTAGAACTGTGAATTGGGCTATTAGAACTGTGAATTGGGCTATTTGAACTGTGACATAGGCTATTAGAACTGTGAAATAGGCTATTAGAACTGTGAATTGGGCTATTAGAACTGTGACATAGGCCATTAGAACTGTGAAATAGGCTATTAGAACTGTGAATTGGGCTATTAGAACTGTGAATTGGGCTATTAGAACTGTGACATAGGCTATTAGAACTGTGAAATAGGCTATTAGAACTGTGAATTGGGCTATTAGAACTGTGAAATAGGCTATTAGAACTGTGAAATAGGCTATTAGAACTGTGAAATAGGCTATTAGAACTGTGAAATAGGCTATTAGAACTGTGAAATAGGCTATTAGAACTGTGAAATGGGCTATTAGAACTGTGAAATAGGCCATTAGAACTGTGAAATAGGCTATTAGAACTGTGACATAGGCTATTAGAACTGTGAAATGGGCTATTAGAACTGTGAATTCTCTGGATAAGAGCGTCTGCTAAATGACTTAAATGTAAATGTAAATGTAATTGGGCTATTAGAACTGTGAAATAGGCTATTAGAACTGTGAATTGGGCTATTAGAACTGTGACATAGGCTATTAGAACTGTGAAATAGGCTATTAGAACTGTGAATTGGGCTATTAGAACTGTGACATAGGCCATTAGAACTGTGAAATAGGCTATTAGAACTGTGAAATAGGCTATTAGAACTGTGAAATAGGCTATTAGAACTGTGAAATAGGCTATTAGAACTGTGAAATGGGCTATTAGAACTGTGAAATAGGCCATTAGAACTGTGAAATAGGCTATTAGAACTGTGACATAGGCTATTAGAACTGTGAAATGGGCTATTAGAACTGTGAATTCTCTGGATAAGGCTGCTAAATGACTTAAATGTAAATGTAAATGTAATTGGGCTATTAGAACTGTGAAATAGGCTATTAGAACTGTGAATTGGGCTATTAGAACTGTGACATAGGCTATTAGAACTGTGAAATAGGCTATTAGAACTGTGAATTGGGCTATTAGAACTGTGAATTAGGCTATTAGAACTGTGAAATAGGCTATTAGAACTGTGAATTAGGCTATTAGAACTGTGAATTAGGCTATTAGAACTGTGAATTGGGCTATTAGAACTGTGAATAGGCTATTAGAACTGTGAAATAGGCTATTAGAACTGTGAATTGGCTATTAGAACTGTGAAATAGGCTATTAGAACTGTGAATAGGCTATTAGAACTGTGAATTGGGCTATTAGAACTGTGACATAAATAGGCTATTAGAACTGTGACATAGGCTATTAGAACTGTGAATTGGGCTATTAGAACTGTGACATAGGCTATTAGAACTGTGAAATAGGCTATTAGAACTGTGAATTAGGCTATTAGCTATTAGAACTGTGAATTAGGCTATTAGAACTGTGAATTGGGCTATTAGAACTGTGAAATAGGCTATTAGAACTGTGAAATAGGCTATTAGAACTGTGAATTGGGCTATTAGAACTGTGACATAGGCTATTAGAACTGTGAAATAGGCTATTAGAACTGTGAAATAGGCTATTAGAACTGTGAGGCTATTAGAACTGTGAAATAGGCTATTAGAACTGTGAAATAGGCTATTAGAACTGTGAAATAGGCTATTAGAACTGTAGTGTGAAATGGGCTATAGAACTATTAAATAGACTAGAACTGTGAAATAGGCTATTAGAACTGTGAATTGGGCTATTAGAACTGTGAATTGGGCTATTAGAACTGTGAATAGGCTATTAGAACTGTGAATTGGGCTATTAGAACTGTGACATAGGCTGTGATTAGAACTGTGAAATAGGCTATTAGAACTGTGAATTAGGCTATTAGAACTGTGAAATGGGCTATTAGAACTGTGACATAGGCTATTAGAACTGTGAAATGGGCTATTAGAACTGTGAAATAGGCTATTAGAACTGTGAATTGGGCTATTAGAACTGTGACATAGGCTATTAGAACTGTGAAATAGGCTATTAGAACTGTGAATTGGGCTATTAGAACTGTGAAATAGGCTATTAGAACTGTGAATTGGCTATTAGAACTGTGACATAGGCTATTAGAACTGTGAAATAGGCTATTAGAACTGTGAAATAGGCTATTAGAACTGTGAATTGGGCTATTAGAACTGTGACATAGGCTATTAGAACTGTGAATTAGGCTATTAGAACTGTGAAATAGGCTATTAGAACTGTGAAATAGGCTATTAGAACTGTGACATAGGCTATTAGAACTGTGAAATAGGCTATTAGAACTGTGAATTGAACTGTGAATTGGGCTATGTGAAATGGAAGAACTGTGAATTGGGCTATTAGAACTGTGAATAGGCTATTAGAACTGTGAAATAGGCTATTAGAACTGTGAAATAGGCTATTAGAACTGTGACATAGGCTATTAGAACTGTGAAATAGGCTAAACTGTGAATTGGGCTATTAGAACTGTGACATAGGCCATTAGAACTGTGAAATAGGCTATTAGAACTGTGAATTGGGCTATTAGAACTGTGAATTGGGCTATTAAAACTGTGACATAGGCTATTAGAACTGTGAAATAGGCTATTAGAACTGTGAATTGGGCTATTAGAACTGTGACATAGGCTATTAGAACTGTGAAATAGGCTATTAGAACTGTGAATTGGGCTATTAGAACTGTGAATTGGGCTATTAGAACTGTGAAATAGGCTATTAGAACTGTGAATAGGCTATTAGAACTGTGAATTGGGCTATTAGAACTGTGACATTGGGCTATTAGAACTGTGACATAGGCTATTAGAACTGTTAGAACTGTGAATTGGGCTATTAGAACTGTGACATAGGCTATTAGAACTGTGAAATAGGCTATTAGAACTGTGAATTGGGCTATTAGAACTGTGAAACTGTGAAATAGGCTATTAGAACTGTGAATAGGCTATTAGAACTGTGAATTAAAACTGGGCTATTAGAACTGTGAAATAGGCTATTAGAACTGTGAATTGGGCTATTAGAACTGTGAAATGGGGGCTATTAGAACTGTGAAATAGGGGCTATTAGAACTGTGAAATAGGCTATTAGAACTGAATTGGGCTATTAGAACTGTGAATAGGCTATTAGAACTGTGAATTGGGCTATTAGAACTGTGAATTGGGCTATTAGAACTGTGAAATAGGCTATTAGAACTGTGAATTGGGCTATTAGAACTGTGAATTAGAACTGTGAAATGGGCTATTAGAACTGTGAAATAGGCTATTAGAACTGTGAAATAGGCTATTAGAACTGTGAAATGGGCTATTAGAACTGTGAATTGGGCTATTAGAACTGTGAAATAGGCTATTAGAACTGTGAAATGGGCTATTAGAACTGTGAAATGGGCTATTAGAACTGTGACATAGGCCATTAGAACTGTGAAATAGGCTATTAGAACTGTGAAATAGGCTATTAGAACTGTGAAATAGGCTATTAGAACTGTGAATTGGGCTATTAGAACTGTGAATTGGGCTATTAGAACTGTGAAATAGGCTATTAGAACTGTGAAATAGGCTATTAGAACTGTGAATTGGGCTATTAGAACTGTGACATAGGCTATTAGAACTGTGAAATGGGCTATTAGAACTGTGAATTGGGCTATTAGAACTGTGAATTAGAACTGTGAAATGCTATTAGAACTGTGAATTGGGCTATTAGAACTGTGAAATAGGCTATTAGAACTGTGAAATGGGCTATTAGAACTGTGAAATAGGCTATTAGAACTGTGAAATAGGCTATTAGAACTGTGAATTGGGCTATTAGAACTGTGAAATGGGCTATTAGAACTGTGAAATGGGCTATTAGAACTGTGAAATAGGCTATTAGAACTGTGACATAGGCTATTAGAACTGTGACATAGGCCATTAGAACTGTGAAATAGGCTATTAGAACTGTGAAATAGGCTATTAGAACTGTGAATTGGGCTATTAGAACTGTGAAATGGGCTATTAGAACTGTGACATAGGCTATTAGAACTGTGAATTGGGCTATTAGAACTGTGAAATGGGCTATTAGAACTGTGAAATAGGCTATTAGAACTGTGAAATAGGCTATTAGAACTGTGAAATAGGCTATTAGAACTGTGAATTGGGCTATTAGAACTGTGAATTGGGCTATTTGAACTGTGACATAGGCTATTAGAACTGTGAAATAGGCTATTAGAACTGTGAATTGGGCTATTAGAACTGTGAAATAGGCTATTAGAACTGTGAATTGGGCTATTAGAACTGTGAATTGGGCTATTAGAACTGTGACATAGGCTATTAGAACTGTGAAATAGGCTATTAGAACTGTGAATTGGGCTATTAGAACTGTGACTTTGGCTATTAGAACTGTGACATATTACATTAGAACTGTGAAATGGGCTATTAGAACTGTGAATTGGGCTATTAGAACTGTGAAATAGGCTATTAGAACTGTGAATTGGGCTATTAGAACTGTGAAATAGGCTATTAGAACTGTGAAATAGGCTATTAGAACTGTGAATTGGGCTATTAGAACTGTGACATAGGCCATTAGAACTGTGAAATGGGCTATTAGAACTGTGAATTGGGCTATTAGAACTGTGAAATAGGCTATTAGAACTGTGAATTGGGCTATTAGAACTGTGAATTAGGCTATTAGAACTGTGAAATAGGCTTTTAGAACTGTGAATTGGGCTATTAGAACTGTGAAATGGGCTATTAGAACTGTGACATAGGCTATTAGAACTGTGAATTGGGCTATTAGAACTGTGAAATGGGCTATTAGAACTGTGAAATAGGCTATTAGAACTGTGAAATAGGCTATTAGAAATAGGCTGATCTGAATTGGGCTATTAGAACTGTGAAATGGGCTATTAGAACTGTGAAATAGGCTATTAGAACTGTGAAATAGAAATGTGAAATAGGCTATTAGAACTGTGAATTGGGCTATTAGAACTGTGAATTGGGCTATTAGAACTGTGACATAGGCTATTAGAACTGTGAAATGTGCTATTAGAACTGTGACATAGGCCATTAGAACTGTGAAATAGGCTATTAGAACTGTGAATTGGGCTATTAGAACTGTGACATAGGCCATTAGAACTGTGAAATAGGCTATTAGAACTGTGAAATAGGCTATTAGAACTGTGAAATAGGCTATTAGAACTGTGAAATAGTCTATTAGAACTGTGAAATGGGCTATTAGAACTGTGAAATAGGCCATTAGAACTGTGAAATAGGCTATTAGAACTGTGAAATGGGCTATTAGAACTGTGAATTCTCTGGATAAGAGCGTCTGCTAAATGACTTAAATGTAAATGTAAATGTAATTGGGCTATTAGAACTGTGAAATAGGCTATTAGAACTGTGAATTGGGCTATTAGAACTGTGACATAGGCTATTAGAACTGTGAAATAGGCTATTAGAACTGTGAATTGGGCTATTAGAACTGTGAATTAGGCTATTAGAACTGTGAAATAGGCTATTAGAACTGTGACATAGGCTATTAGAACTGTGAAATAGGCTATTAGAACTGTGAATTGGGCTATTAGAACTGTGAATTAGGCTATTAGAACTGTGAAATAGGCTATTAGAACTGTGAATTGGGCTATTAGAACTGTGAAATGGGCTATTAGAACTGTGAAATAGGCTATTAGAACTGTGAATTGGGCTATTAGAACTGTGAAATGGGCTATTAGAACTGTGAAATAGGCTATTAGAACTGTGAAATAGGCTATTAGAACTGTGAAATAGGCTATTAGAACTGTGAATTGGGCTATTAGAACTGTGACATAGGCTATTAGAACTGTGAAATAGGCTATTAGAACTGTGAATTGGGCTATTAGAACTGTGAAATAGGCTATTAGAACTGTGAATTGGGCTATTAGAACTGTGACATAGGCCATTAGAACTGTGAAATAGGCTATTAGAACTGCATCGTTAATGCCGTCGTTGTGTCGTTGATGTGCTTCAGTGTGTTTATCAATGCACAAGGACCTTATTTCTTTCCCACACCTGTCAATTACATGATTGTATTAAAGTCAAACAAAGGATTCACTTTTGCGTGAACATTGAAATGCATCCTGTCACGTTGGTCAACCCTGAGTTCAACTCGGGATAACCGTTCATACGAAAGTGGCTCACCTTTTAGCCATGGCAATGAATCCTTCAGAACTAACCAATTCCGGGGCAGGCTAACTTGAGTCATCATCCCCTTTATTTGAGGAAGACGACTGATTCAATATTTTATGTGTAATGTGATAGGTGTTTTACTATTTTTAACACACAAAACGTTTTGATTGATAAAATATTGAATCAGTCGTCTTCCTCAAATGAAGGGGATGATGACTCAAGTTAACCTGCCCCGGAATTGGTTAGTTCTGAAGGATTCATTGCCATGGCTAAAAGGTGAGCCACTTTCGTATGAACGGTTATCCCGAGTTGAACTCAGGGTTGACCAACGTTGCCTCGCTACTGTAACCTGATTCGTAGTGTCGGGCTCTGGTTTGGAATGACAGACTTAGGCCCTCGTTAGCTTCCATGTCTGATTCCCATAGCAATGTTTTTACGATGTTATGTCCTAAGCAGATACACATGTTGTTTTGATTCCAACAGACACACCGAAACTCATATTCTATTTCAGTGAAGAAGTTGTTATTTTAGAAAACATTGGGGAACAACAGACAAGAGACGATTGTGCAATAGGACTTGTGGATGGATTGGTGGCGCTGTAATGTGTGATACATGTCATTGCTTAAAGCATTGCAGCTAAAAGGCTGGAGTTTCAGTCCTTACACGCGACCGGGAGACTTCTGGTCTTGCTCAACTGTGGTCAGCCAGGAGAGGGAAACTGAAAAGCAGATGGGAGGTCCTTTTCAGCCACAGTTTATGGAGTCCAGAGTATATCATTTCAGTACAGAAACGCTCAAATGTCCACAGTTTGTTTTAAATTACATATATTTTCAATTCAGTTTATTTCATTACACCCACATGTCCATATTTAGAACAGCAGGCTCTGTGAGTGCCATGCTGCAGTAGCTGTTGCTTTATCGTGACCTGGGTGAAAGTTCCCTCTTGTGTTGAAAGTTATGGGTGTACAAATGCATGCCTCAAAACACAGTACCCTGGCCACTGACACAGGTATCACCTGCAATATGTATTTTACATAATTACTACACAAATGTATCCTCTTTACTTAGATACAGTACAGTACTATATGAATAGGAAAAGGTGGGCTTCTTAGGGTTTCACACAGGGGGGTTTCAGACACGTTTCTTAACTATTCCTCCTGAGTGGATGATCGACTGACTTAGGCTACCATGTGGTCTCAACTCTGATTCTGGTCCAACTCTCTCCTTGTAGTGAGAATCGTGGGGGTTCAAGAATGAGGAACACTGTGAATCCACTCCATTGTTATTGTCTGATGACGACACTCATGCGTGGTAGAAATGTGCAGGGAATGCCAGAGCTGTCACTCCAGGTTTCTGACTGGCTTGATGTGACAGAGTTGGGTCTTCTACATTATTTTGATCCTGTGAGGAAAATTGAATCCATCAGCTTTCATTGTCTCAGTGTCTTTTTTTTGTCTTCTGATCTTATAAAGTTCAGTCATCAATCTGTGTGCTACAGAATATTCTGTGACTTTTGTGTGTTGATTTAAGCCACAACCACTGCTAGTTAATAGCATGCTGCTCATGTCAAGGTTGAAGCTAAGGGAACTTGTCGTCACTGACCTCGGCTGGGTTTAGTGTTGTATAAAGAGAATATCAACTATTGTTCAAAGTTATTTA
This sequence comes from Oncorhynchus masou masou, assembly GCF_036934945.1. NCBI lineage: Eukaryota > Metazoa > Chordata > Actinopteri > Salmoniformes > Salmonidae > Oncorhynchus > Oncorhynchus masou. The sequence goes on along the minus strand of NC_088219.1, from coordinate 11,724,449 downwards.
TTTTCTCTTGTGGTAGGTTTTCAGTGTTGTGGTTAGCAGTTTAGGATTAAGTTGGAATGTAGGCTATATGTTTTCACTTGGCTGTACAGTATCCGGTTAGAGGTGCACAAGAGCGGAAGTTAACCTTTTTCAACTTAAAAATGATGCCCACAGCTTACCCATGATGTTGCACAACGATTGAAGTCAATAAGTCACTGTTTTAGTCAAAGTATGATATATGATATATGATGTTGGGAAATCCGAAGTGGTAACAGGATATTTTCCATTCCCCTATGAGATGACTGTCACGGCCGTCGAAAGAAGTGGACCAAAGTGCTGCGTGGTGAGCGTACATTTTCCTTATATTTAAAATGTCGCCAACAAACGAAGAAACAACCGGGAAGCTTACAGGGCTATAGTGCCACTAACAAAAGTCAACTTCCCACAAATAACAAAGGGAAAAAAGGCTGCCTAAGTATGATTCCCAGTCAGAGACAACAATAGACAGCTGTCCCTGATTGAGAACCATACCCGGCCAAAGCATAGAGGCACAAAAACCTAGAAAACAAAACATAGAATGCCCACCCAACTCACAGCCATACCAAACCAAAATAGAGACATAAAAAGGCTCTCAGGTCACGGCGTGACAATGACATGCTAATATGTATCAGTCTACGTTTATTTTCAGGGCTGGGTTTAATTTGGATGTTACCACCCACCAGCATGTTTATTAATCAGAAACACTCCGACGTGCTTCCTCTTTGAGTCGCGACTGATCCAAACATCACTTGATCACCTGAGCCATGAAGCATATTAAAACAGCGGATTCAAACAAAGTTTTTTGCACCTCCATTGGATAATTAGTACATTTTCACTTATTTATTTAGCTTAATTAATATATATATATATATGTGAAAGCTATAACCCCTTATTGATGTCTCTTCAATCAGTGTAGATGAAGGTTGAGGAGACAGGTTAAAGAAGGATTTTTAAGCCTTGAGACAATTGAGACATGTATTGTGTACGTGTGCCATTCAGAGGGTGAATGGGTAGGACAAAATATTTCAGTGCCCTTGAACAGAATATGCGCATAGGTGCCAGGCGCACCGGTTTGAGTGCGTCAAGAACTGCAACGCTGCTGGGTTTTTCACGCTCAACAGTTTTCCGTGTGTATCAAGAATAGTCAACCACCCAAAGGACATCCAGCCAACTTGACACAACTGTGGGAAGCATTGGAGTCAACATGTGCCAGCATCCCTGTGGAACGCTTTGGACACCTTGTAGAGTCAACATGTGCCAGCATCCCTGTGGAACGCTTTGGACACCTTGTAGAGTCAACATGTGCCAGCATCCCTGTGGAACGCTTTGGACACCTTGTAGAGTCAACATGGGCCAGCATCCCTGTGGAACGCTTTGGACACCTTGTAGAGTCAACATGTGCCAGCATCCCTGTGGAACGCTTTGGACACCTTGTAGAGTCAACATGTGCCAGCATCCCTGTGGAACGCTTTGGACACCTTGTAGAGTCAACATGTGCCAGCATCCCTGTGGAACGCTTTGGACACCTTGTAGAGTCAACATGTGCCAGCATCCCTGTGGAACGCTTTGTTGTAGAGTCAACATGGGCCAGCATCCCTGTGGAAGCTTTGGACACCTTGTAGAGTCAACATGTGCCAGCATCCCTGTGGAACGCTTTGGACACCTTGTAGAGTCAACATGTGCCAGCATCCCTGTGGAACGCTTTGGACACCTTGTAGAGTCCAGGCACAGACAATAATAGGCTGTTCTGAAGGAAAAGGCGGTCAATATTATGAAGGTGTTCCTAATATTTTGTACACTCAGTGTATATAACCATTTTATAAATGGTATAATTCTGTGATATGATTGTATTTTGCAGCTATGCTCCTCCTGTCACCCGAGATGAATGGTTTTGATATAAAAACAGTTGTTAGTTAGATTGTATCAGACACTGTATTGTATTGGGCACAGTCAGCACAAAGCACACAGTTTTCATGGGCCTTGTTTTCGTGAGCACCTGCGGACTTGACATTGTGTCTTCTTTTTCCCGAGTGGGAGCTGTGGTGCGTAGGGAAGAGGGAGAGCAGGACCTGTTGCCTTGCGTTTCTCACAAAGCTCACATGCCAGATCCATGTTGAAATCTCTCCTGCTGACTGTCTTGTCAAGTCATTGCTTGTACAACATGTGCGTGTTGATAGCCATGTTGAGCATGTTGTCGAACACCGCAACAGGCCAGCAGTGAGTACCTCCTTTTACAGTGCAGTCATGGCATCTGGTCGAGTGCATCCACACCAACCTATTGCATAAAATCAAATAGAATAGAAAAGCTTAGAATTATAAAGAATAATAATACTAATAACAATAATATTAATATTAATGTTCAATAATACTATATATAACATATTTTGTTTTTGGCAAATGGAAAGGCTATCTGGAGAGAGAGACGCATTAGCGCCTGGCTGTGTACCAACATCCATTGTCTTTGCGGATTAAGTTAGGAATAGGTGTGAAAAAATGGTAAAAAGTTTTGTGACTTGACTTCTAACATTAATCTGATGACTGTTATTTATCTAATCAACTAACTACAACAATTCATTTGGGGCACCACGAGAGAGGTTCTTTAAAGAGTTACCATCTTCCGAATTAAACTCTAAACGTCTTTACCTACTAAATCTATAAACAGTCACGTTATTAGTCATAACCTCGTATCATATCATCATTCTGAACAGTCATAACCTCTTTGTATTCGCAAAAACCCAGGCTTTACTTATGATTCAGTACTACACAAATTTGTTTGATTATTTATTTACTAGCTAACTAAATGGTAACACAAGATAAACATACACACTTAATAGATTAAAAACAGGTCCCTAGCGGACTGACAATAATATCTTGTTGCTTGTTACAAAAGACATGGAGAGGGTGAGAGAGATAGAGGGACAGAGACACTTAACGTTGGTACAGTTAGAAACTACTCTCACTTATACTTTGCACACGAACCGCCACCCGCTTGGAATAAGAAATCATGAATGTATTTACGTAGAAATTCCTTGGTTCGACCGTGTAACTCTCTCTGAGCCGGGCCACCTTGGAAAGGGGGTTGGGCCTTTTCGCGGCACGCTTATAAGGCTCTGATTGTCCAAAAGGTGTTTCTCTGTTGTTCTCCTCTACAGTTTTCTGGTATCCGGTGACTTGTTGTGTAGTCCTGAAGAGAACTACAAGTTTATTCTCCTTCCATTCGCTCTGGAAGATGCTTCTTTGAAGATAGACCAGCCAGCCGTGTTGGTGGTTTCCAGTGGGGTGATGAGAGTAGAGTAATATGATGGTTTTAAAAGAGTAGTAGAATGGTCCCACTTAACTTCGCTTTTCTAGATACTTTATTTAGGACAGCTAATCAGCCGTACCAATGAATGTCCGGGAGGTGACTTTATCGTCTCTACCTCGTGTTGAGATTCAGAGTTCAAACCACTTGAAACGTGAGCTGCAGCTCTACATCTCTCTGGTCTAATATGTTTATTCTTAACCCATCGTTTTATACAATTTGTTCAAAGGGGCGGTTCCGTCAGGCTGACACTCTCACTCAAGGGGGTGGTGACTACTTACTGTGCACAGTTATAGAAACAATTTCCTTTTATAGTTTCTAAAATCACACCCCTATCTTAACAAAAAGACTTTATATATCATGCACAACGCAGAGGATGGAATCTTTATAAAATGTTTAATGACATCACAAAATAACACAATATGACATTATTGTTCTTTAGAGCATCTCTGACCATTCCCCATGTTCTATGTTAGAAATATTGTTCTAGTATTTGCTTTAGAACGTGTTAGTGTTTCTGCGGGAAAAGTCTGTGAAACAGGGGCACATTCCTGTGCTGAATTTGGAGAGGGAAAACTTTATCTTTTCTTCTTGATTTACAACAGGGTGTGAGGTGTTAACCCCCGCCAGTCCCCCCCCCCCTCTTTGCATGTGAGAGGGGGTCTGGTTGAAGTTATTTATTGCAAAGTAGATCTGACCTACTTGGATCCTCACAGGACAGTTATGACAAAAGTTTCCAAATACTTTTCTGTTTGTGATTTAAAAATTCTGACAAATGAGCCGTGTAAAATACAAACATTCAGGAAAAGTCAGGGAAGGAGCAGGACAGAGCTTTTTTTTTCACGAGAAAACTAATAATTTGGTGTTTTGTTGATGGTGGTGGAAAACGCTATCTCAGGCGCCGCTTCAGAATCTCCCATAAGTGTTAAATTGGGTAGAGATCTGGTGACTGAGACACACACACACACACACACACTTCAAACCCCCTATGCTCTTTTGAAACCCCTCTTTCAAAGTCACTATAATCTCTTCTTCTATCCGGGTAGCCAAAATAATGGGCAACTGGGCCTTTTTATACATAGCCCTAAACATGATGGGATGTTAATTGCTTAGTGAACTCGGGAACCACACCAGTGTGGAAGCACTTGCTTTCAATATACTTTGTATCCCTCATTTACGCACGTGTTTCCTTTATTTTGACAGTTACCTGGTCTGATGAACTCATAGTAACAATGCAAGGCAGATAGTGAAAGTGAAGAGGATCTCACCATTCATTTTTCTCTACATCAACATCCCAAATCTAAGTCGATTAGAATCTAATTTCATTATTAAACGCCCGCACAAGTAAAAATTAACTTTTTGAAGCTGAAAGAAGACAGCCAGAGCTTACCCATGATGTTACACACCAATTTTCTATTTTATTTATTTATTTTACTAGGCAAGTCAGTTAAGATCAAATTCTTATTTTCAATGATGGCCTAGTGGGTTAAGTGCCTGTTCAGAGGCAGAACGACAGATTTGCACCTTGGCAGCTCGGGGATTTGAACTTGCAACCTTTCGGTTACTAGTCCAACACTCTAACCACTAGGCTACCCTGCCTCCCCTCTCAATGAAAGGAATCGTTTTAGTCAATTTATGATATATTTTGGCTTAAAGAGACAAATCTGAACTGCCCAATTCGTGCAAATCCTTGTGAATGCAGTGTCACACTGATCAACTCTAAGTGAAGGAGATGTGTTGCACAGCATGAGGCAAATGGTGGTTACACCAGATTCTGTCTGGTTTTCTGATCCACGCCCTTACCATTGTTAAGGTGTCTATGACCAACAGATGCATATCTGTATATCTGATATAGTTTTCTCTAAATCAATGCTTATGACAAAACCAGCTCCATAACCAGCCATAGAGCTAGCTGGCTAATCTTTTGAATACGGTGTAGTTAAAAAAAAGCTATCCAAAGTCAAACCAATTTTGCCATGGCAAAATTTATGAAATAATTTGGCTAGCTTGTCCCACCTGCGAACATACACAAGAGACACCCACAACAAACCACTCCCCAAAACCAACTCACGTTTGAATTCCACTAGAATTTGAATCTGTTTTAATTCATGGCTGCTAGCATTTCCTAATGAACCAAATCTAAAACGAGGCCAAGTCAGGAAGTGCAGTCACCCTTTAAATGTATGGAAACAGATGAAGCCTACTCCTAATGTTCAATTCAATCGAACTCACATTGCTGTATTTATGCAGTATAGCTCTTTTTTTTACCATAGGCAAACAGTCACAGAATGCTTTGGGATACTGGGTTCTGGATACTATTACCATTCCAAGGCCATGTCCATCAAAACTGAACCTGTGATTTACCTTCCTTTCATCTGACCTATTGGCTAGGGAACCATTTGTAAGAAAAACGCAAACGATGCCTGTTCTCAGTTAGAATAAAGGAAGTCCACTATATTCTTTATGCAACTTCACCCACTCCCAAACTCAAACCAGAGTGGGGCAGAAATCCTCCGCTCAGTCCCTCTACTTTAGCTATTTCCTACCAGTATCATTGGACCAATAGCAGACTGTCAGGTGACCTGTATTTCACACTGCCAGAGTAATCTCACCTGGGGTTTAGTACATCCATCTCTAGTCTGATTACTGAGACCACTGTGGGGTTAACTTCTGTATGTTATAACAACTATTGATAATAAAAATGGACGTTGACGTACATTAAGACATTGTCTCTAGTATTCACTGATTGGGCCCCCATCCTTCTCATATCAAACTCATGTGATCTCAGGCTTGTAGAGAATATGTTGAGATAACTTCTGAATCAGCTTAACACTCCTGAAGCAAGGCTGATGGGAGGAGCTATAAGAGGACGGGCTCATTGTAATGGCTGGAATGGAATAAATGTAACGGTATCAAACAAATCAAACATATGGAAACCACATTTGACTCTGTTCCATTAATTCCATTCCAGCCATTACAATGAGCCCGTCCTCTTATAGCTCCTCCCAACATCCTCCACTATCCTGAAGAAAATGGTATTAAGAAGGTTAAAGCAGAAGTTATCTTTTTTTTTACATCTGGCATGTTCTGACCTTGGTCAGGGCGTGAGTTGGGTGGGTTGTCTATGTTCCGTTTTCTATGTTGTGTTTGCGTTTGGCCTGGTATGGTTCTCAATCAGAGGCAGGTGTCGTTAGTTGTCTCTGATTGAGAATCATACTTAGGTAGCCGTTTCCCACTTGTGTTTGGTGGGTGTTTATTTTCTGTGTCTGTGTGTTCCACACGGAACTGTTTCGGTTGGTTATTTCACGTGTCCTTTATTGTTTTGTTTCAGTGTTCGCTTGTTTTAATAAAGAGCATGAACACGTACCACGCTGCGCATTGGTCCTCCGATCCTCACTACTCCTCCTCGTCAGAGGAAGACAGCCGTTACAACATCTAAATCTGTATTTTGGATGTAAATGTTATAGAAGTATCAATGCACTTTAGCGATTTGACTTTCTGCAGTATGAAGGCAAAAATAAACATGTATACAGTGGAAGTGGGAAGTTTACATAATCTGAGGTTGGAGTCATTAACACTAGTTTTTCAGCCACTCCACATATTTCTTGTTAACAAACTATAGTTTCGGCAAGTCAGTTAGGACATCTACTTCGTGTATGACACAAGTCATTTTTCTAACAATTGTTTACAGACAGATTATTTCACTTATAATTCAATGTATCACAATTCCAGTGGGTCAGAAGTTTACATACACTAAGTTGACTGTGCCTTTAAACAGCTTGGAAAATTCAAGAAAATTATGTCATGGCTTTAGAAGCTTCTGATAGGCTAATTGACATCATTTGAGTCTATTGGAGGTGTTCCTGTGTTTTTCAAGGCCTACCTTCAAACTCAGTGCCTCTTTGCTTGACATTATGAGAAAATCAAAATAAATCATCCAAGACCTCCACAAGGTCTACAATTTCCAACACCTGAAGGTGCCACGTTCATCTGTGCAAACAATATTACTCAAGTATAAACACCATGGGACCATGCAGCCATCATTCAGCTCAGGAAGGAGACGCGTTCTGTCTCCTAGAAATGAATGTACTTTGGTGTGAAAAGTGCAAATCAATCCCAGAACAACAGCATAGGATCTTGTGAAGATGATGGAGGAAACAGGTACAAAAGGATCTATATCCACAGTAAGACGAGTTCTTTATCAACATAACCTGAAAGGCCGCTCAGCAAGGAAGCCACTGGTCCAAAACCGCCATAAAAAAGTCAGACTACGGTTTGCAACTGCACATGGGGACAAAGATTGTATTTTTTGGAGAAATGTTTTCTGGTCTGATGAAACAAAAATAGAACTGTTTGGCCATAATGTCCATCGCTATGTGTGAAGGAAAAAGGGGGAGGCTTGCAAGCCGAAGACACCATCCCAACCATGAAGCACGGGGGTGGCAGCATCATGTTGTGGGGTGCTTTTCTGCAGGAGGGTCTGGTGCACTTCACAAAATGGATGGCAGCATGAGGAAGGAAAATTATTTGGATATATTGAAGCAACATCTCTAGACATCAGTCAGGAAGTTAAAGCTTGGTCACAAATGGGTCTTCCAAATGGACAAAGACCCCAAGCATACTTCCAAAGTTGTGGCAAAATTTCATAAGGACAACAAAGTCAAGGTATTGGAGTGGCCATCACAAAGCCCTGACCTTAATCCCATAGAACATTTGTGGGCAGAACTGAAATAGCATGTGCGAGCAAGCGTGTGCTAGGCCTACAAACCTGACTCAGTTACACCAGCTCTGTCATTGAGTAATGGGCCAAAATTCACCCAACTTATTGTGGGAAGCTTGTGGAAGGCTTTCCGAAACGTTTGACCCAAGTTAAACCATTTAAAGGAAATGCTACCAAATACTAATTGAGTATATGTAAACTTCTGACCCACTGGGAATGTGATGAAAGAAATAAAAGCTGAAATAAATCTTTCTCTCAACTAATTATTCTGACATTTCACATAAAAAAAAAGTGGTGATCCTAACTGACCTAAGACATTGAATTATTACTAGGATTAAATGTCAGGAATTGTGAAAAACTGAGTTTAAATGTATTTGGCGCAGGTGTATGTACAAACACCCCCGGCACAGCTGTTTGGCGTATGTTTCTCAAAAACACGTCAAATCACTAAAAAAGTGTCTGGACAACTATAACAGATTTGGTTGTAAAAAAGTGAACTTCTCCATCTTAACCTGGTGCCTGAAAATGGCTTTAATGTTTGAGAAGCATCTGAGAATTCATTTTAAAAACCTTTATTTAACTAGGCAGATCCGTTAAGAACAAATTATTATTTTCATTGACAGCCTAGAAACAGTGGCAGAACGACAGATTTGTACCTTGTCAGCTCGGGGATTTGATCTTGCAGCCTTTCAGTTACTAGTCCAACGCTCTGAAGTCAGATGAAGACAGATGAAGTAAGAGTTCATGTGCCTGTCGGAGTGGAGTGTACACTATAGCTCACCCATTTGGCAATTCAAAGAAAAACAACAACAAACTAGGAAATTGATTGCACTCAGCACAGTAACTAGAAATGCTGTTCATTATTGTATTTGCTGTACTGTTCCACATGAAAGAGACTGAGATGCAGTCCGGGTTTCTTTACAGAGCCCGTCTGGTGCACAGAGTGGTCTCTCCACGGAAGACCTTTTAACCTGTGTGGCTCTGGGATGCCATGCCCCTTTACACATGATCACACCACGGGAATTAGAGCACTTCTACCCAAGAGATATTTGTGCTAATCTCTAAATAATTTTCTAATTCTCTTCCAATGTGTCCTTAATGCCAGCAAATGGAACACTGGTCACTTTAATAATGTTTACATGCTGCTTTACTCATCTCATATGTATATACTGTATTCTATTCTACTATATTTTAGTCAATGCCACTCCAACATTGTTCGTCCTAATATTTATATATTTCTTAATTGCATTCTTTTACTTTTAGATGTGTCTGTGTTGTGGTGAATTGTTAGATACTACTGCACTGTTGGAGCTAGGAACACAAGCATTTCGCTACACCCCAAATAACATCTGCTCAATATGTACATGTATGTGATTCGATTTTTTAATAGGTCTCTCTGTCCTAGCACAGCCGAAGTCCCAATTCGAGTTTGTGCAGTCTTGAGGACTTGTGAAAAGTCCTCCAAATGTCGGATGTTGATTATAATGTTGTATATTTCAATGTAAATCATCATTACGACTCTTTCTCTATCCCTCTTTGTCTCTATGTCCACTTGATTGACGCATCCTGATGTGTGAGTTCTGGATCTTCAATCTGGAAACAGTAGACACTGAGAAATTATAGTCTCTCACGAATATAAAATATCTTGTAAAGAAAGGTAAACATACCTCTGAAGTCTCATTGCTGTGGCATTTGAGTTGGTTCGGAGTCAAAGACACAAATATGTCAGTAGAAAGGATGAAACTGTCATCATGGCTTCAATTATGGCTCAGGCTTTGTGTTTGATTCTGATGACTGGTTTTATTTAACACACACACATCCTCGTGTTTAGTGTTTAGCTCTATATGCAGTGGTGAATGATGAAGTCTGTCATCTCTCACTTGGGGGGGGAACAGTTGTTGGTTCTGGATATTGTTGTCTCTTAGTCTGTAAACCATCACCATCCAAATGTGCTCTGCTAATATATTACTGTAGCTTCTTGTGATCTTTCTAGTGTGTTAGGCATCATTTCAATATAACATCCCAGGTGAGGACATGTTGAATAATAATTACTGTATAAATTAACATACGCAATGTATTCATGCATCTCAACGTGTGTCAAATATGTCAATATGTTTTTGTTTGTAACTAATTGCACAAACATTTTTAAGTAAGATGCCCTAATGATAGTGATAATATAGTTGAATGAACATGAGACAATTTAAGACAAACAGATCATTTTGGCTTGGTTGTTTTCTGAGCGTGCCCGTTTCCAGTCTAAATAATAGTCTCTACTCTGTTGTCTGTGCTTGCTAAGTAGAACGCTCCTGCTGTGTTCATGTCTACTTTGTCATTTGATTTCTAACCTTTCTATCAGACAATGCCAAAGAATACACTCTAGCCATCACTTTGGCAGTCGTGAGAAAACACTCTAGCCATCGCTTAGGTAGTCATGGAGCCAACGAGCTGAGTGAATATATTAGACCACCCTTGTAGGTGGGTAGGAGGACTTTAAACCTTAAACTCTACCACTTTTCTACCTCATTTTCATAATCTCCAGGACAATACCAGTGTCAACATATGTGTAAAAAATATTTAAAGTAAAAAAGTTCTACCCAATGACATCATCGGAAGTTAAAGCATTTTAAAACCATGAGGTTCGCAGTGACGTGGGGAGCAAGAACATACCCTCCCTTGGGCTACAAACTTGTTGCAAGTTTTGAAAATCACCTTTAAAAAAATAATCCTGAGAAGCATTGTGACTAATCCTATTCACAGAGAAGCATTGTGACTAATCCTATTCACAGAGAAGCATTGTGACTAATCCTATTCACAGAGAAGCATTGTGACTAATCCTATTCACAGAGAAGCATTGTGACTAATCCTATTCACAGAGAAGCATTGTGACTAATCCTATTCACAGAGAAGCATTGTGACTAATCCTATTCACAGAGAAACATTGTGACTAATCCTATTCACAGAGAAGCATTGTGACTAATCCTATTCACAGAGAAGCATTGTGACTAATCCTATTCACAGAGAAGCATTGTGACTAATCCTATTCACAGAGAAGCATTGTGACTAATCCTATTCACAGAGAAGCATTGTGACTAATCCTATTCACAGAGAAGCATTGTGACTAATCCTATTCACAGAGAAGCATTGTGACTAATCCTATTCACAGAGAAGCATTGTGACTAATCCTATTCACAGAGAAGCATTGTGACTAATCCTATTCACAGAGAAGCATTGTGACTAATCCTATTCACAGAGAAGCATTGTGACTCATCCTATTCACAGAGAAGCATTGTGACTAATCCTATTCACAGAGAAGTATTGTGACTAATCCTATTCACAGAGAAGCATTGTGACTCATCCTATTCACAGAGAAGCATTGTGACTAATCCTATTCACAGAGAAGCATTGTGACTCATCCTATTCACAGAGAAGCATTGTGACTCATCCTATTCACAGAGAAGCATTGTGACTAATCCTATTCACAGAGAAGCATTGTGACTAATCCTATTCACAGAGAAGCATTGTGACTAATCCTATTCACAGAGAAGCATTGTGACTAATCCTATTCACAGAGAAGCATTGTGACTAATCCTATTCACAGAGAAGCATTGTGACTCATCCTATTCACAGAGAAGCATTGTGACTAATCCTATTCACAGAGAAGCATTGTGACTAATCCTATTCACAGAGAAGCATTGTGACTCATCCTATTCACAGAGAAGCATTGTGACTAATCCTATTCACAGAGAAGCATTGTGACTAATCCTATTCACAGAGAAGCATTGTGACTAATCCTATTCACAGAGAAGCATTGTGACTAATCCTATTCACAGAGAAGCATTGTGACTCATCCTATTCACAGAGAAGCATTGTGACTAATCCTATTCACAGAGAAGCATTGTGACTAATCCTATTCACAGAGAAGCATTGTGACTAATCCTATTCACAGAGAAGCATTGTGACTAATCCTATTCACAGAGAAGCATTGTGACTAATCCTATTCACAGAGAAGCATTGTGACTCATCCTATTCACAGAGAAGCATTGTGACTAATCCTATTCACAGAGAAGCATTGTGACTCATCCTATTCACAGAGAAGCATTGTGACTCATCCTATTCACAGAGAAGCATTGTGACTAATCCTATTCACAGAGAAGCATTGTGACTAATCCTATTCACAGAGAAGCATTGTGACTAATCCTATTCACAGAGAAGCATTGTGACTAATCCTATTCACAGAGAAGCATTGTGACTAATTCTATTCACAGAGAAGCATTGTGACTAATCCTATTCACAGAGAAGCATTGTGACTAATCCTATTCACAGAGAAGCATTGTGACTAATTCTATTCACAGAGAAGCATTGTGACTAATCCTATTCACAGAGAAGCATTGTGACTAATCCTATTCACAGAGAAGCATTGTGACTAATTCTATTCACAGAGAAGCATTGTGACTAATCCTATTCACAGAGAAGCATTGTGACTAATCCTATTCACAGAGAAGCATTGTGACTAATTCTATTCACAGAGAAGCATTGTGACTAATCCTATTCACAGAGAAGCATTGTGACTAATCCTATTCACAGAGAAGCATTGTGACTAATCCTATTCACAGAGAAGCATTGTGACTAATCCTATTCACAGAGAAGCATTGTGACTAATCCTATTCACAGAGAAGCATTGTGACTAATTCTATTCACAGAGAAGCATTGTGACTAATTCTATTCACAGAGAAGCATTGTGACTAATCCTATTCACAGAGAAGCATTGTGACTAATCCTATTCACAGAGAAGCATTGTGACTAATCCTATTCACAGAGAAGCATTGTGACTAATCCTATTCACAGAGAAGCATTGTGACTAATCCTATTCACAGAGAAGCATTGTGACTAATTCTATTCACAGAGAAGCATTGTGACTAATCCTATTCACAGAGAAGCATTGTGACTAATTCTATTCACAGAGAAGCATTGTGACTAATTCTATTCACAGAGAAGCATTGTGACTAATTCTATTCACAGAGAAGCATTGTGACTAATCCTATTCACAGAGAAGCATTGTGACTAATCCTATTCACAGAGAAGCATTGTGACTAATCCTATTCACAGAGAAGCATTGTGACTAATCCTATTCACAGAGAAGCATTGTGACTAATCCTATTCACAGAGAAGCATTGTGACTAATTCTATTCACAGAGAAGCATTGTGACTAATCCTATTCACAGAGAAGCATTGTGACTAATCCTATTCACAGAGAAGCATTGTGACTAATCCTATTCACAGAGAAGCATTGTGACTAATCCTATTCACAGAGAAGCATTGTGACTAATCCTATTCACAGAGAAGCATTGTGACTAATCCTATTCACAGAGAAGCATTGTGACTAATCCTATTCACAGAGAAGCATTGTGACTAATCCTATTCACAGAGAAGCATTGTGACTAATCCTATTCACAGAGAAGCATTGTGACTCATCCTATTCACAGAGAAGCATTGTGACTAATCCTATTCACAGAGAAGCATTGTGACTAATCCTATTCACAGAGAAGCATTGTGACTCATCCTATTCACAGAGAAGCATTGTGACTAATCCTATTCACAGAGAAGCATTGTGACTCATCCTATTCACAGATAAGCATTTTTTAGAACCTTTTTTCTTATCTTTTTAACCACAGATCATAGAAATATTATATATATATAATATAATATATACTGAGTGTACAAAACATTAGGAACACTTAGCTAAAATTGATTTGCACCCCCTTTTGCCTTCAGAACCGCCACAATTTGTCGGGGAATGGACTCTACAAGGTGTCAAAAGGGTTCCACAGGCCCATGACCATGTTGGCTCATGTTGAATCATGTTGACTCCAATGCTTCCCATAGTTGTGTCAAGTTGGCTTGATGTCCTTTGGGTGGTGGACCATTCTTGATATACACGGGAAACTGTTGAGCGTGAAAAAACCCAGTAGCGTTGCAGTTTTTGACACTCAAACCGGTGCTCCTGGCACCTACTACCATACCCTGTTCAAAGGCACTTAAATATTTTGTCTTGACCATTCACACTCTGATTGTCTCAAGGCTTAAAAATCCTTCTTTAACCTGTCTCCTCCCCTTCATCTACACTGATTGAGGTGGATTTAACAAGTGACGTCAATAAGTGATCATAGCTTTCACCTCGGTTCACCTGGTAAGTCTATATATTGGAAAGAGCAGGTGTTCCTAATGTTTTGTCCACTCAGTGTATGTAGAAACTAGTTTGGTACTGTAGATGATGAATAAGTGCTTGAAAAGTGCCAGAATTGCCCTTTAAACCTTAGAGTTGTTGATGAGGGGTGAAAAAACACAGTCCTTTTTCATTAGTGTGAGAAGTAGTGTGGACTTACATTGGGGCTCAAAAGGCTTACGGGCCTGTGAAACTAACTGACAATGTTACTGATTAAAAAGCCACAGATCAAATATGAAAGGAAATCTATTCGGGCATTATAACTTTTCCCCCTAATTCAATCCACATTTTAGAGGGGGGTGAGGAGGATGTGGGGGAGATTGAGAGTGAGGTTTGAGGAGGATGAGGAGGGTGTGGGGGAGGTTGAGAGGGAGGGTTGATGGGCTGTTGAGGAGGGTGTGAGGGAGGCTGAGAGGGAGGTTGAGGTTAGGTTGAGTGGCTGTTGAGGGTAGTTTGAGTGGAGGTTGAGGCGGTTGAGTGGAGGTGGACGCGGTTGAATAGGTTGATGGCCCATTTTGAGGGGGAGGTTAGGAGGTTGAGGAGGGTTTGAATGGTGTGGGGGGGGGGGGTTAAGAGGGAGATTGGGAGAGAAGGTTGAGGGGAGGTTGAGGAGAGTGTGGGGGTCCTTTTTCGTATAGTGCAGAGCAGGTTTTAAAGCCCAAATTACTGTCTGTTTAGCCAAGTTCTGAAACCCATTAGGTGATGGCCACGTCAATGTTAGTTCCTGTATCAGATAGAAGCAGTTTATAAAATGCTTATGTCAGATGTCCTTGTCCTGTTGTCCAGTAATCTGGGTAAAACAAATCCATACACGCCCACACACAAACCCCCACCCCACCCCTCCCCACAAACCCGCGCACACTGAAGAGATGTTTTGGATACGTTTGGAAGAGATGTTTTGGATACGTTTGGAAGAGATGTTCAGCCTAAATAATGGTGATATTACAGTCTGGACTGAAAGCTTGCAGACTGCCCCAGACACCTCTTCAATAACCCTGCTATATACAGGTAGGGCTACGTGATGTTTTGCAGTTGTAACTTCCCCTCTGCTTTGACTTGTGCTCCTCTACAGCCACAACAAAGGATCAGGTTTCCTCAAAGTGGAAAGGGGGTTTCATGATCAAGGCATATTGGCACAATCCAATTTTGACTTGTGGATTCTTAAGGATAGTACATTTTAGTGTTAATGTCTTAGTAGTTCACACAATGTTGAAAATGGATGTGTATTGATATATAAATGCATTATTAAATAATTGTACAGAATTCAAATGGGAACCATGGTTTGACATAATGATGATATGGCCAGACCTTCGTTGTAGCAGGATGGGCTTGGCGCAAATCATTCAATAAGACCATATTAAAAGTCATTTCGAGATTTTCTCTGTGGCAAACACAATACATAGCATTGCCTTTATTACAATATCATTAACTAGGAGAGAGAGAGAGAGAGTACAGACACAACACGGCCTTACAGACCACATCTCCTGTCTTTATTTGATAGCATGTTACCTTGACTTTTTCACTATATTGTTACATTATCTACACACAATACCCCATAATGACAAAGTGAAAACAGGTTTTCGCAAAATTTTAGCAAAATTATAAAAAATATAAAACAGAAATACCTTATATACATAAGTATTCAGACCCTTTGCTATGAGACTTGAAATTGAGCTCAGGTGCATCTTGTTTCCGTTGATCATCCTTGAGATGTTTCTACAACTTGATTGGAGTCCACCTGTGGTAAATTCAATTTAATGGACATGATTTTTGAAAGGCACACACACCTGTCGATATAAGTTGACAGTGCATGTCAGAGCAAAAATCAAGCCATGAGGTCGAAGGAATTGTCTGTAGAGCGTCGAGACAGGATTGTGTTGGCACAGATCCGGGGAAGGGAACCCAAACATTTCTGCAGCATTGAAGGTCCCAAAAAACACAGTGACCTCCATCATTCTTAAATGGAAGAAATTTGGAACCACCAAGATTCTATCTACAGCTGGCCGCCCGGCCAAACTGAGCAATCGGGGGAGAAGTACCTTGATCAGGGAAGTGACCAGGAACCCAATGGTCACTCTGACAGAGCTCTAGTGTTCCTAGGTGGAGATGGGAGAACGTTCCAGAAGGACAACCATCTATGCAGCACTCCACCAATCAGGCCTTTATGGTCGAGTGGCCAGACGGAAATCACTCCTTAGTAAAAGGCACATGACATCCCGCTTAGAGATTTCTGAAAGGCACCTAAAGACTCTCAGACCATGAGAAACAACATTCTCTGGTTGGATGAAACCAAAATTGAAGTCTTTGTCTTGAATGCCAAGTGTCACGTCTGGAGGAAACCTGGCACCATCCCTACCATGGTCGTGGCAGAGTCATGCTGTGGGGATATTTTTCAGCGGCAGGGACTGGGAGACTAGTCAGGATCGAGGCAAAGATGAACTGAGCAAAGAACAGAGAGATCCTTGATGAAAGCCTTCTCCAGAACTCTCAGGACCTCAGACGGGGACGAAGGTCCACCTTCCAACAGGACAACGACCCTAAGCACACAGCCAAGACAACACAGGAGTCGCTTCGGGACAAGTCTCTGAATGTCCTTGAGTGGCCCAGCCAGAGTCTGGACTTAAACCCGATCGAACATCTCTGGAGACACCTGAAAATACCTGTGCAGCAACTCTCCCCATCCAACCTGACAGAATTTGAGAGGATCTGCAGAAAAGAATGGGAGAAACTTCCCAAATACAGGTGTGCCAAGTTTGTAGCGTAATAACCAAGAAGACTCGAGGCTGTTATCACTGTCAAAGGTGCTTCAACAAAGTACTGAGTAAAGGGTCTGAATACTTATGTAAATGTAATATTTCCATTTTTTTATATTCAATATATTAGCAAAGATTTCTAAAAAACTGATTTTGGTTTGTCATTATGGGGTATTGTGTGTAGATTGATGAGGGGAAAAAAAATATTTAATACATTTTAGAATGAGGCTGTAGCGTAACAAAATGTGGAGGAGTAAAGGGATCTGAATACTTTCCGAAGGCACTGTACATTATGCAATTGTTTGGAATCCATAAATATGTGCTGTATATCATATTTCATGGATAAACCCTAACCCCAGTCTTTTCACTGTGAATGATTTGATATTGTACCTCTCATCAGTGTTAAGCAGCGCTTTGTTAGGGATAGGCTGTTGTTCATGGGATAGGCTGTTGTTCAAGGGAGAGACTGTTGTTAATGGGATAGGCTGTTGTTCATGGGATTGGCTGTTGTTCATGGGATAGGCTGTTGTTCATGCGATAGGCTGTTGTTCAAGGGATAGGCTGTTGTTCAAGGTAGAGGCTGTTGTTCATGGGATAGGCTGTTGTTCAAGGGAGAGACTGTTGTTCAAGGGATAGGCTGTTGTTCATGGGATAGGCTGTTGTTCATGGGATAGGCTGTTGTTCAAGGGATAGGCTGTTGTTCAAGGGATTGGCTGTTGTTCATGGGATAGGCTGTTGTTCAAGGGATAGGCTGTTGTTCAAGGGATTGGCTGTTGTTCATGGGATAGGCTGTTGTTCAAGGGATAGGCTGTTGTTCAAGGGATTGGCTGTTGTTCATGGGATAGGCTGTTGTTCAAGGGATAGGCTGTTGTTCAAGGGATAGGCTGTTGTTCAAGGGATAGGCTGGTGTTCAAGGGAGAGGCTGTTGTTCAAGGGAGAGACTGTTGTTCATGGGAGAGGCTGTTGTTCAAGGGATAGTCTGGTGTTCAAGGGATAGGCTGTTGTTCAAGGGATAGGCTGGTGTTCAAGGGAGAGGCTGTTGTTCAAGGGAGAGACTGTTGTTCATGGGAGAGGCTGTTGTTCAAGGGATAGTCTGTTGTTCAAGGGATTGGCTGTTGTTCAAGGGATAGGCTGTTGTTCATGGGATAGGCTGTTGTTCAAGGGATAGGCTGTTGTTCAAGGGATAGGCTGGTGTTCAAGGGAGAGGCTGTTGTTCAAGGGAGAGACTGTTGTTCATGGGAGAGGCTGTTGTTCAAGGGATAGTCTGGTGTTCAAGGGATTGGCTGTTGTTCAAGGGATAGGCTGTTGTTCAAGGGAGAGACTGTTGTTCATGGGAGAGGCTGTTGTTCAAGGGATAGTCTGGTGTTCATGGGAGAGGCTGTTGTTCATGGGATAGGCTGTTGTTCAAGGGAGAGACTGTTGTTCAAGGGAGAGACTGTTGTTCATGCGATAGTCTGTTGTTCATGCGATAGGCTGTTGTTCAAGGGAGAGACTGTTGTTAATGGGATAGGCTGTTGTTCAAGGGATAGGCTGTTGTTCAAGGGATTGGCTGTTGTTCAAGGTAGAGGCTGTTGTTCAAGGTAGAGGCTGGTGTTCAAGGGACTAGAGAAATGTTTGAGATGAAATAAGTTGGGTGATTGTTAATGGGACAATTGATGGCTACAGCAATCAAACTAGTAGTAGTAGTTTAAAGGATAATACAAACACTATGGTGCACATTAATGTTATAAACTGTAGTTCACATTAATGTTGTAAACTGTAGTTCACATTAATGTTATAAGCTGTAGTTCACATTAATGTTATAAACTGTAGTTCACATTAATGTTATAAACTGTAGTTCACATTAATGTAGTAAACTGTGGTGCGCATTAATGTTGTAAACTGTGGTGCACTTTAATGTTATGAAGTTATCGTTCTTTTTATTGTTATTATTGTTGTCATTGCGATGACAGACTTTTTGTCCATATAGCCCATGTCTAATTACGGGCTCATCCTCATCAGTCATATGTCACTCGATTAATCACATTCGTTCTGGGATCTGTTCATTCCACCATAATGTGCTATCTGGAGAGTTCTGCTTTGAAGTGCCGTGTGCTATTAGTCCTGCTACTGGTAGAGCTGCCTGTAGTCTTGACTTCAAATTCCGTCACATTGTAGAAGAAAAGTGTGGTAGCTTTAATGCAGAGGATGTGCGTAGAACACTTAGGTGAATATTGACCGAACTTATAACACTGCTGTCTTCGTATGAGCCGTTTCTGAGCTTTAGTGCTGGCAGAGAGCGTGGTCATTATGTATGGCTGGTGACATCACCTAAAGGTGCTAACCACAACATGGATTTCTCATTGAAACCAGATCTGCACCATAAGAAACTGTTCAGTTGTTGCTCATTACCAATACCAACACTCTTCTTCTGTATTAGGGATGAAGGAAAGGTGACACAGAAGAAGTAGATCGTTTCTATCCACCATTCACCCCAAAAGGAAGATTGTAACAAGCATAAAATGAAAGGTTTTGTCTCAATTTCACTTTTTAAAGAGGAAATCTGTAGTTTAAACAACAAATCAGCCACCCTTCCACTGTTTTTGATAACAACTGAGAGATGTGGTTGGTGAAATGTAACCACTCTCATATATGTATCAGAGAGTTATAAATGCAAAGACTGACCATCCATGAAATCAAAGTATAGTTTTAACCATGTTTTGAGGCTATATAGTGTTTGTTTACATGTACACTGTTTGTATTAGTATTTATTAAGGATCCCATGAATTCCTGCCAAGGCAGGAGCTACTCTTCCTAGGGTTTCTTATGGATCCCCATTAGTTCCTGCCAAGTTGGGAGCCAGGCCCACTCACTGGAGAGCCAGGCCCACTCACTGGGGAGCCAGGCCCACTCACTGGGGAGCCAGGCCCACTCACTGCGGAGCCAGGCCCAGTCAATCAAAATGTATTTCCCCACAAAAGGGCATTATTACAGACAGAAATAATCAGTACATTTAAATCAAACCTTTCCTGTCTGTCATCTTCAAACCTTCTTACAACAGTTTCCTGTCATCTTCAAACCTTCTAACAACAATTTCCAGTATGTCATCTTCAAACTTGGATTATCGTTGTGTTTTTATTTATTTATGTGCAGTTCCTACTGACACTACTAGTACCAGGGAAACACAGCTGGAAACGTGTGCTCCCTCGTTGTCTCTACAGACCCAAGAGAATATCAAAGATAAAAAATATTCCTTAATATATAACTCACAATAACTCTAGTATATATACCTCACAATAACTCTAGTATATATAACTCACAATAACTCTAGTATATATAACTCACAATAACTCTAGTATATATAACTCACAATAACTCTAGTATATATAACTCACAATAACTCTAGTATATATAACTCACAATAACTCTAGTATATATAACTCACAATAACTCTAGTATATATAATTCACAATAAGTCTAGTATATATAACTCACAATAACTCTATTCTCCCTAGATAATATTGCACTATTACTCAGTTTGTGTATCAGACATGCTCCCTAAATAAGTAAGTCTCAAAGTAGTTTAAATGTTTTGTATCAGACAAGTTCCTAATATTTTAACTTCAGGGCTATTTAGCGATCTAAAATTAAGCTTCAAAAGATAATATTTAGTTTGAATGTTCTGCCAGGTTGATTGATCTGCCAAAGTTAATAAGCGTGTATTTTTAATCTAAGAGGGCTACTGGATTTAGACAGTTCCATTAAACACACACAATCTTCACCCAGAAAAAAAAAGCTCCTTCCTGTGTTGGTCATTTCTGCTTTAAGTTTCCTTTGGCTCCATCCTGCCGCGACACTGTGGTATCTTAAGATGTGGATAAGCACCACTAATCTACGTCTGGTCTGAATTGGATCCCAAGTGGGTGGGTGGAGGGGCGTCGACCCCAGTTATTGCTCTTTCCTCCTCCTTTTCACACCCTCAGCACACTATAGGTTCTTTTGTGGTGTTACAAATTAAACAAGCTAACACGTACCACCTGCTAAATTACTGTCCATGGAATTCATTATGAATTCCCTCTATTCATGTGCATATTCCAGCACCTCTAAGGCTCTTAATCCAACACTGGTGGAGGTGTGGGTTTTTGGAACACCTATATGGTACCTTGAAGATCACTGTTAACATAGTGTCTGGGTGCCAGGTCGTAAATACATATTGAAGATCCCAATTAACATAGTGTCTGGGTGCCAGGTCGTAAATACATATTGAAGATCCCAATTAACATAGTGTCTGGGTGCCAGGTAGTAAATACATATTGAAGATCCCAATTAACATAGTGTCTGGGTGCCAGGTAGTAAATACATATTGAAGATCCCAATTAACATAGTGTCTGGGTGCCAGGTCGTAAATACATATTGAAGATCCCAATTAACATAGTGTCTGGGTGCCAGGTAGTAAATACATATTGAAGATCCCAATTAACATTGTGTCTGGGTGCCAGGTGATGAATATGTATTGGGCCAGATGGTTGTTTCCTCTCTCTCTCTCTCTACTGGATCTCTTCCACCCATAGTAAAGATCAACACAGAGTCAGCTACCCAAAATAACTTTTAGTTCACTATAGTAACTCTGATTATAGCCATACCAGTCTTGTTTTCGTACTGTACATTTAGAGAAAAGTACAGGTATGTCCTCTGTAGCTGAGTTGTGGACCTCTGTAGCTGAGTTGTGGACCTCTGTAACTGAGTTATGGACCTCTGTTGCTGAGTTGTGGACCTCTGTAGCTCAGTTGTGGACCTCTGTAGCTCAGTTGGCAAAGCATGGTGCTTGCAACGCCAGGATAGAGGGTGTTCAATTCCCTGGACCATGACTGCAAGCCGCTTTGGATAAAAACGTCTGCTAAAAGGACAATGGATTGAGTTAAATCACATTTGTTCTTCTGTGAGCTCATTTCATTGAGACAGAGCCAGTTGGCCTTAAAATTATTATTTCAATATCTTGCTGTATGTTTTATTTTGATTAGTTCTGAAGAGGGGAAACATCAAACACACAAAGTTTAGTGTACAAGTCACATATTCCTTCTTTAATAGGATGTACATGTCATTTAGTGTTGTGATTTTTCAGCAGACAGTCTGAAGGTGGCTTAAGGGGTTTATTCATCAGACATTCACTCCTGCAACATTGACTATTTGGCCTGTGCGTAATAGGCATGTAAATCGCACATGTTGGATCTGTTGGATAAAACAGAGGACTTTCACGTTAACATTTAAATGGTAATTCAATCTCTTTTGTTCAGTTTTGCGTAGTGGTGTGTCCCATTGGTAAACGTTATACTGAGCTGACGTCATCTGAACGCGTAGCTACCCTCCCCTTGCATGTGAGCTAAAGCAATTAGCCTTTGGAACAAGTGCTGTGGTTAAATAATATGGTGTTACAGTATTTTCCTATTAAAACCATAAACCGTTCTTGAGATCTGATACCTTGGACTATGACTTGGGCCAGTGCGTCAGGGTGAAGGCATGTTGAATATGTTATCTGTGCTGTGGAGAATGTGGGCCAGTTGGGTCTTGTTGGATCTCAGTGGAAGGTGTGTAATCAAATCAAATCCAATCACATTTGCTTGGTCACATGCACCGAATACAACCGGTTTAGACCTGACTGTGAAATGCTTACTTTACAAGCCCTTAATCAACAATGCAGCTGTAGCCCCTGATCCTTGTGGGGGTTATCGATATGAGGCATCCAGCTGCGAATGGCCTGTCTTCAGACTGGAGGGATAAGTCCACACAGCCACCAGCAAATGAAAAACAGAGGGAGAGTTGTACAGCACGTTGAAACTCTATTCTCATCACACTCATATTGTGATTCACAATTTCCCCGTCTAAGCCATATCACATTTGAATAGGTTGATAAAATGCATGCAATAAGTAGATTCTTTTTTTAAACCAGGCAATTCCAAAGCTTTGATGGTATCTCAAATCCTCATCATCCACATGGACAACTGACTTCGACGTGTCTAAACTGAAACGCTGATGGAAGAGCCTTCCCTTCATCATGTCTGGTCAGGTCACCACTCACCAGTGTGTTTTTAGATAGAACTCTAAACATTATCTTTATGAGAGGCTGCACTGTGCCTGGACTCTAATTAGAGCAGGTTGCTCAGCGCTGACAGACATAATTATTTGTTTGGCTTGTGTGTGATGTCACTGTTGGCTGGGGCAGTTGCAGCCAGGGGAAAGCTGAGGGGACGGTGTCTGTGTGTTCCAATCGCTGCTGTCGGGAATAGCCTTTTTCCCAGCCAGGCCTCTTATCTTCAGGGTGGACACACCAAGGGAAACTTCCACACTGATCACTGAGACTGTCTTCAGGAATGGGAAACAGAAAGGCAATTTTTCTCACGCTGTCTATCAGCTTCCTATATTATATCACCCATCAGTCAGTTAGTGATCTGTTAACCCGTTGTCATAACATCGGTTTTGGCAGGTCATGTGTACTATCTCCTCCTGTCTCTACACACAATTGATACTCTGTAATGGAAGAATCTTATCGGACTTGTACAAACACGGTCCAGACTAGTTCAGATATCTGAGGAGTAAACAGATCATTCCTCATTGGTAGCTGGGCAAGTTGCACACTATGACATATAGGTTGTTGTTTTTCATTCAGCTGTAAGCCCTACTTTGGTGACAACAAAAGACAGGCGATGAATAATATCCATGTATCTCTCTCTCTCTGTCATCCTTCTAGGGCCTCCAGGAAAACGGGGAAGGATGGGAAGACGAGGCGACTCTGGTAAGCAGTCTCTCTTAGTTCCTTTGTTCCCTCGGTGTGTTCAGTGCTTATCGTCCTGAGCAGTGTGTTAATGTGTATGTTTATGTGAGCCAGAGGGTAGAGTGTATCAAAGTGACCAACAGATCTGAGTGAACTGTACAGTACCTCCCTACAGTCCCTGGTTGCAGACAGCCAGGGGAGATTTGACAGTGTGCAGCTGCTGCAGGCTTCTGAATGACTTTTCACCCTGCCAGTGTGGCCTGCCTGGTGGCCTCACTTTTCTCTCCTTCATCTGAAGGAATCCATCCATTCTCAGGAATAATTATACACAGACTTCTGTGTTCTGCAAATCGTTTCAGTGATGCCTACGGACAGAGGACTGCAAAGGCTCTTGTGGAACTACACCATTAAAAAGGGGGATGTCCACTGCTATAATTGGGTTCTTTCTTATCGCATTCTTAGTGTGCAGTTCAATTTGCTTGGAATGTTCTTTGACATTTGTAATATCAGGAATTTTGGCAATTCTGACCTGTTTTTTTTTCCCTCTGTGGATATGAAACACGATGGCCCTATGAAAGCCCTATCACAGCATCCTTAGCCAGAGTTCACAGGTCATTCATGATATGATAATTGAAACACCTTATTTGAAAATGTGAGAAGAAAAAAATCCCCAAATAATCAAGAACACCTTGCTATAGTGTTACAAATGTCCTTGATGATTTAGCAAGGTTGTAGTGCGGATGTCTGAACTTTCCCCCTAGGAGTGTAACCCTATTATAAAGATTAAAGAGTGTGACCTTGAGAAGAAACTAAACTACACTACATCAGATACATACAGACATCTGTAATCTGGACAGTAGCCTGAACTCCCCTTGTGCAGACCAGAGACAGATCTCATCCATAATGTATAGTGATGGGTGGCGTTGGAGATAAATAACAAGGCTAAATCACAATCTCATCTCATCACTACATTCTCACGTCATGGCTGGCCCAAGGGGTCTGCCTATATCTGAAAAATGTGGCTTCTACATGTCAGCTCAGCCCTTGACAGTGCAGAACACACATGCAACTTACCTAGGGGGATGGAGAGAATAGTTGCCTCTGTTTTTCTGTGCAGGGGATTGAGTAGGGCTACTCCATTGGCTCCAAGCCCCCAGCCCAGCGACATACATCTCCATAAAAAGCAGCCTTCTGGCTTCTGTCTGCTGAGACGACTCCACTCCACTCCTGACTCATAAAGAGTCTTCCTGGACCAGCATAGTTCCTCAGTGGCACATTCCATTTAGCGACAACAAATGTCTTATGGGCATCACTACTAGTCTGTGGGGACCTAAATGCCAGAACTGGACAGGAACCTGTCACTCTCAGCACACAGGGGGACAAACACCTACCTGGAGGTGACAGTATTCCCTCCCAAATATGCCCCCCCTAGACACAGCTATGACAAAAACAACCAACAAAAACTTGTCACAACTCCTGTAGCTCTGTCGCACACTGGATCTGTACATAGTCAATGGTAGTCTTCGAGAAGACTTCTATGGTAGGTACACCTACAGCTCATCCCATGGCAGTAGTACTGTAGATCATTGACCTCAACCCAGAGTCTTTCAGAGCGTTCACAGTCAGCCCACTGACACCCCTTTCAAATCACAACAAAATCACAGTCTACCTGATCAAAGTAATACTCAATCATGATGCATCAAAGCCAAGGGAACTGAACAATATTAAGAATAGCTATAGCTGGAAGGAAAGTAGTGTAGAAACCTACCAAAAACTATTAGGCGACAACAAATTCAATCCTTTTTAGACAACTTCCTTGACAAAACATTTCACTGTAATAGTGAAGGTGTAAACTTGACAGTAGAAAGCCTAAACATTATATTTGACCTTTCAGCTTCCCTATCAAATCTTAAAATGTCAAGCAGACAACCTAAGAAAATGGAAAACAATGACAATTGGTTTGATGGAGAATGCAAACACCTAAGAAATTGAGAAATCTATCCAACCAAAAACAAAGAGGCCCAGAAAACCAGAGGCTACGCCTTCACTGTGGTGAATCACTAAAATAATAGAGAAATACACAACAGAAAAAGAAGGAACAGCACGTCTTCTGGGAAAATTGTAACACACTAAACAAACAACAACACAAAGAATCGCTAACAGCAGACTCGTTCATTTGCTCAGTGAAAACAATGTACTGAGCAAATGCCAAATGAGCTTTTTTTTACCAAATTACCGTACAACAGACCACGTATTCACCCTACTCACTCTAATTGACAAAGAAAAAACCAAAACAAAGGCAAAGTCTTCTCATGCTTTGTTGATTTCAAAAAAGCTTTTGACTCAAGTTGAGGGTCTGCTATACAAACTGATGGAAAGCGGTGTTGTGGGAAAAGCATACAACATTATAAAACCATGTACACAAACAACAAGTGTGCAGTTAACATTGGCAAAAAACACACACATTTCTTTCCACAGGGCCGTGGGGTGCGACAGGGATGCAGCTTGAGCGCCACCCTCTTCAACATCTATAACAACGAATTGGCGAGTGCACTAGAACAGTCTGCAGCACCCGGACTCACCCTACTAGAATCTGAAGTCAAATGTCTACTGTCTGCTTTTAATCTGATGCATCTATTCCCAACCAAGGAGGGCCTATCGCAGCACCTAGATCTTCTGCACAGATTATGTCAGACCTGGGCCCTGACAGTAAATCTTTTGAAGGCAAAAATAATTGTGTTACAAAAAAAGGTCCAGTTGCCAGGACCACAAATACAAATTCCATCTAGACACTATTGCCCAAGAGCACACAACAAACTATACGTACCGCGGCCTAAACATCAGAACCCCAGGTAACTTCCACAAAGCTGTGAATGACCTGAGATACAAGCCAAGAAGGGCCTTCTACGCCATCAAAAGGAACATAAAATTTGACATCCCAATTAGGATCTGGCAAGAAATACTTGAATTAGTTATATAACCCATTGCCCTATATGGTCGTATGGTCTGGGGTCCGCTCACCAACCAAGAATTCACAAAATGGGACAAACACCAAATTGAGAAAATCCTCAGTGTACAACATAAACCCCAAATAATGCAGAGCAGAATTAGGCCGATTCCCACTAATTATAGAAATCAAGAAGACGTTCAATTCTACAACCAACTAAAAGGAACCGATTCCCAAACCTTCCATAACAAAGCCATCACCTACAGATAGATTGGCCTAGAGATAAGTCCCCTAAGCAAGCTGGTCCTGGGGCTCTGTTCACAAGCACAAACATACCTCACAGAGCCCCAGCACAGCAACACAATTAGACCCTACCAAATCATGAGAAAACAAAAAGATGCTATTTGGCCCTAAACTGAGAGTACACAGTGGCAGAATACCTGACCACTGTGAATGACCCAAAATGAAGGAAAGTGTTGACTATGTACAGACTCAGTGAGCATAGCCTTGCTATAGAGTTGGGCCGCCATAGACAGACCTGGCTCTCAAGAGAAGACAGGCTATGTGCACACTGCCCACAAAATGAGGTTGAAACTGAGGTTGAGGTTGAAAATGAGGTTGAAATCTTGCTGCTGTGTTGGCGAAGAACAAACATAAATGTAAATACAACCCATATTTATGTTTATTGATTTACTTTAACTATTTACATATCGTTACAGCACTGTATATAGCCATAATATCACATGTGAAATGTCTTTATCCCTTTGGAACTTTTGTGAGTGTAATGTTTACTGTTCATTATTTATTGTTTATACCACTTTAGTTTATTATCTATTTCACTTCCTTTTCAATGTAAACACATTTCCCATACCACTACAGCCATTTGAATTGTATTGAATTGAGAGACAGAGAGACAGAGCGAGAGAGATAGAGAGAGATACTTTCTTATACTGACCTGAACATACAGTACTATGCCTCTAAATGTTTCTAATGGACAAGATCAAGCAGGACCATGTCGTACTCATGCGAAACTACTCAGCTGTAACTAAAGTACTAATGTCCTATTCAGTACAAATCATAAGGTTAACCCTGGCCTAAACGGATAGGGATGCATGGATATGTTTATTACAAATGAAATATGACATGTTTATGCATAAACATGATAGCAATTGAAAGGAAACAGTTTGGAGATTATGGAAAAGTTATTAGACCTGGCAGTTAACCTTGACACATGACCAAATTCAAACATCACACTGTAGATTTCTTGTCCATTTTACATTTACTGTACTTTTTGCCGCATTTGTTGATAATGGAATCTGTAAACACTGCGGATACAATCAGTAACATGGTAAGAATATTCCTGGAGAATATGGGTTAGGTACACCTTAAGACAAACAAATGACAAGGGTGTGAGTGAGAAGACTAACTGGTCTCTCCAAGTGGCCACACCTCTCCAGAGTGTGCACAGTTCCTAAGTCATTTCAATGCACTTTTATGACTCAAAGAAGAGTCTCCAACTACAAGGCGTTTTTTTAAGTTCTCCTAGCTGTGCTGTTGAGGAACTGGAGCAAACACGCTTGTAGTTGTTTTGTTTGGAACTCAGCCCTGCATCCCCGCCATCACACAATTACTGTTGTTGTTTACGCAATAAAAAAACGGCCCATTATAAAATCAATCTGGTTCAGGTGGGCATCATTTGAAAGCTTGTTCTACTGCCAACATGTCTAGATACGTTATAACGTACGATCTTACAGTGTTAGGCTTTCACAGGGCAATTCAGAGAAACGGAACGTAATTTTGGTCCGCATAGAAAAGAGTCATGCATGTATTCAGGTGTGTGTTCCACAGAGAATCTCCTTCACTATAGATAAATATGTTCATAATAACACATGGTTTGACTCCGTGTCATCTTGTAACTGTACATCAAACATAGTGATCATAAATATTGAACTGTATATGACATGAGATTTATGATATTGAAATGTGAAGTGCATATTTAACTTGCTTGTAATGACATCAAAGTGGTATTTAATATATTCCTCAAAGTCTCATCTTCCAAAATACACAGAGTCCTTTAAAGCATTTCCCTCACTCAGTCTACAACAAAACATTCAAAAGTTGCAGGGGCAACTCTTTCTCTGAGCTCTGACGTCTTTTATAGCATGTTGCTGTACAGCCACTGCGTTCCAATTTAGGTGCATATTATCGGTGTTCAAGCCATTTTCAACCCTTATATGTTAGCTTGAGCGAACTGAGAAAGACAAAGAAAGAAAGCTTTCGCCGTGAAAAAAACAAGTGTTACCACTACAAAGCTTAATCTGATTCAATACACAATAGATTTCCATTAAACTGAACTGATTTATTCCTATTTTAATTAAAAGGGTAATCTGCATTTCAAACAAAATACTGAGGGTTTGGGCTGGAGCTATGAGTGCAAGGACTGACCATCCATCATATACAAATGTTTGGTTTTAACCATATTTTTTGAGGCTCTACAGTGTTTGTTTACAAATACATTGTTTACAAACAATGGAGTAAAAAAAAACATGTGCCAGTTTGTTTTTCTCGGTTCCGTTGTGTTGGTGGTGGCGGATTGATTTGATTTCCACGCTTTTGAGATTGTTTTTTTTCAGGATGAGTGATGAGTCTTCTGGCGCATTGGGTATCACATTGCACCCCGTGATTCATGTCTTGATATATACAGACCGACGGATTGGGAGCGGGTTTACATTATAGTGCTTTTGAAGGTCAACTTTCTAGCTCCGCTCCATAACTTTTGTACTTTGTAGCCATCCCAGAAAGCATGGATTATTGAGTCATTGTGGGTTTCACAACACTGGTTGTGAATGGAGAAATTCAGCCACTCTTACATTCGTAGACATACAGTGCCTATGGAAAGTATTCAGACCCTTTGACTTTTTCACTATTTAGTTTACTTTATCAACACAAAATACCCCATAATGACAAAGCGAAAACAGGTTTTTCTAAATTTTAGAACATTTATTTAAAATAAAAAGCAGAAATACCTTATTTACATTAGTATTTAGACCCTTTCCAATGAGTTTTAAAATTGAGCTCAGGTGCATCCTTGAGATGTTTCTACAACTTGATTGGAGTTCACCTGTGGTCAATTCGATTGATTGGACATGATTTGGAAAGGCACACACCTGTCTATATAAGATCCCACAGTTGAAAGTGCATGTCAGAGCAAAAACCAAGACATGATGTTGAAGTTAATTGTCCGTAGAGCTCCGAGACAGGATTGTGTCGAGGCACAGATCTGGGGAAGGGTACCAACAAATTTCTGAAAGTCCATCAAGAACACAGTGGCCTACATCATTGTTAAAATGGAAGAAGTTTGGAACCACCAAGACTCTTCCTAGATCTGGCCTCCCAACCAAACTGAGCAATCGGGGGAGAATGGCATTGGTCAGGGAGGTGGCCAAGAACCCGATGGTCACTCTGAAAGAGCTCTAGAGTTCCTCTGTGGAGATGGGAGAACCATCTCTGCAGCACTCTCCACCAATCAGGCCTCTATGTTAGATTGGCCAGACGAAAGCCACTCCTCGGTAAAAGGCACATGACAGCCCGCTTGGAGTTTGCCAAAAGGCACCTAAAGACTCTCAGAACATGAGAAACAAGATTCTCTGGTCTGATGAAACCAAAGATTGAACTCTTGTGTCACATCTGAAGGAAACCTGGCTCCATCCCTATGGTGAAGTATGGTGGTGGTATTATCATGCTCTGTGGATGTTTGTCAGTGGCAGGAACTGGGAGACTTGTTAGGATTAAGGCAAAGATGAAGGGAGAAAAGTACTGATCCTTGATGAAAACCTGCTCCAGAGCACCCAGGTCCTCAGACTGGGGCAAAGGTTCACCTTCCAACAGGACAACGCAGGAGTGGCTTCGGGACTAGTCTCTGAATGTCCTTGAGTGGCCCAGCCAGAGCCCAGACTTAAACCTGATCTAACATCTCTAAAGAGACCTGAAAATAGCTGTGCAGCGACTCTCCCCATCCAACCTGACAGAGCTTGAGGATCTGCAGAGAAGAACGGGAGAAACTCCTCAAATACAGGAGTGCCAAGGTTGTAGCGTCATACCCAAGAAGACTCGAGGATGTAATCGCTGCCAAAGGTGCTTCAACAAAGTCCTGAGTAAAGGGTCTGAATACTTATGTAAATGTAACATTTCAGTTTAAAAAATGTTTTTTAAATATATTAGCAAACATTTCTAAAAACGTCATTATGCGGTACTATGTGTAGATTTTAGAATAAGGCTGTAATGTAACACAATGTGGAAAACGTCAAGGGGTCTGAATACTTTCCGAAGGCACTGTAGCTTTGGATGCAAGGACTGACCAACCATGATATTAAAATTATAGTTAACCACATTTTGAGGCTATGCAGTGTTTTTTTACAGAATCTAAAATGTTGGGTTCTGATGGGGTTGACAGTTGAACGAAGCTTATGAGGCATTAATAATGTATATTATTCAATAACCATTGGATATACACAGGAGCGTTTTAGAAGTTGGGGGACATACTTTTTGTTTTTGTTCAAAATCACAGTATTGAATCGCAATACATATAGAATCGTGCGAATCACGAGAATCGCAATACATATCGTATCAGCACCAAGATAGGATAATACTACTTTGTGAGGTCCCAATTCCTGGCAGCCCTAGTTGACCCCCATCTCTGGTCCTCAGATAGCTGGGACAGCAGCCTTTTTCTAGTGGGTATGACTCCTGGCAGGCTGGCATTCAGACCACACGGGTGAAAACAGAGAGAGGGATTGTCATTGCCCAACCAGTCTCTGTGATTAATCAGTAGGGAAACAATGCTATTACATAGGCCTGGAGATGCTCATTGTGGTGTGTGTGTGTGTGTGTACATGTTTGTCTGTTTCGCGTAATGCAGTACAGACACACACACAGGGAGAGAACAAAGGCAGAAAAGTGCCTTCTGTAATCAAACTCATCATGTCTCTTGATTGCAATGACAACCGAACAAACAGAGCATCATGGGAACTGGGGTTTTGTTATGGCAACGACTGATAAAGAGTATACAGTACCAGTCAAAGGTTTGGACACACCTACTCATTCAAGGGTTTTTCTTTATTTTTATTATTTTCCTACATTGTAGAATAATACCGATGACATCAAAACTATGAAATAACACTTATGGAATCATGCAGTAACCAAATAAGTGTTAAACAAATCCAAATATATTTTATATTTGAGATACTTCAAAGTAGCCACCCTTTGCCACTTTGCACACTCTTTGCATTCTCTCAACCAGCTTCATGAGGTAGTTAACTGGAATGCATTTCAATTAACAGGTGTGCCTGTTAAGTTAATTTGTGGAATTTCTTTCCTTCTTAATGCGTTTGACCCAGTCAGATGTGTTGTGACAAGGTAGGAGGGTTATACAGCAGATAGCCCTATTTGGTAAATGACCAAGTCCATATTATGGCAAGAACAGCTCAAATAAACAAAGAGAAACAACAGTCTATCATTACTTTAAGACACAAAGGTCTGTCAATGCGGAACATTTCAAGAACTTTGAAAGTTTCTTCAAGTGCAGTCGCAAAAATCATCAAGCGCAATGATGAAACTGGCTCTCATGAGGACCGCCGCAGGAAAGGAAGACCCAGAGTTACCTCTGCTGCAGAGGATAAGTTCATTAGAGTTACCAGCCTCAGAAACTGCAGCCCAAATAAATGCTTCACAGAGTTCAAGTAACAGACACATCTCAACATCAACTGTTCAGAGGAGACTGCTTGAATCAGGCCTTTTTTTTGCTGCAAAGAAACCACTACTAAAGGACACTAATAATAATAAGATATTAGTTTGGACCAAGAAACATGATCAAAGGACTGATGAGTCCAAATTTGAGATTTTTGGTTCAGAGGATATCCACATGTGTGGTTCCCACCGTGAAGCATGGAGGAGGAGGTGTGATGGTGTGGGTGTGCATTGCTGGTGACACTGTCTGTGATTTATTTAGAATTCAAGGGACACTTAACCAACATGGCTACCACAGCATGCTGCCACAATATGCCATCCCATCTGGTTAGTGTGACTATTTGTTTTTTAACAGGACAATGACCCAAAACACACCTCCAGGCTGTGTAAGGGTAATTTGACCAATAAGGAGAGTGATGGAGTGCTGCATCAGATGACCTGGCCTCCGAAATCACCAAACCTCAACTCAATTGTGATGGTTTGGGATGAGTTGGACCGCGGAGTGAAGAAAAAGCAACCAACAAGTACTCAGCGTATGTGGGAACTCCTTCAAGACTGTTGGAAAAGCATTCTTCATGAAGCTGGTTGAAAGAATGCCAAGAGTGTGCAAAGCTGTCATCAAGGCAGAGGGTGGCTACTTTGAAGAATCTAAAATATAACTTATATTTTGATTTGTTTAACACTTTTTTACTTACTACATGATTCCATATGTGTTATTTCTTAATTTTGATGTGTTTACTATTATTCTGCAGAAAATAGTAAAAATATGTAGAAAAAAGTTAAAATATAGAAAAACCCTTGAGAGCATAGGTGTGTCCAAACTTTTGACTGGTACTGTATGTACAGTACCTTTTGTTGTGACACAGGACATATCAACATGTTGGGTGTATTTTAATAATCAACCTCCCACTGAGTTATATTCCAACTCTGAGGTAGAACATGAAAGTTACTGGAGTGAAACGGATCACACTTCATCATCACTAACTGTATTTTTCTGTTTTCTGTTTCAGGATCTCCAGTAAGTACTGTTCCACCATGGTTAATGGGGTTTTAGTAGATGTTTCAGGATCTCCAGTAAGTACCGTTCCACCATGGTTAATGGGGTTTTAGTAGATGTTTCAGGATCTCCTGTAAGTACTGTTCCACCATGGTTAATGGGGTTTTAGTAGATGTTTCAGGATCTCCTGTAAGTACTGTTCCACCATGGTTAATGGGGTTTTAGTAGATGTTTCAGGATCTCCAGTAACTGTTCCACCATGGTTAATGGGGTTTTAGTAGATGTTTCCACCATGGTTAATGGGGTTTTAGTAGATGTTTCAGGATCTCCAGTAAGTACCGTTCCACCATGGTTAATGGGGTTTTAGTAGATGTTTCAGGATCTCCAGTAAGTACCGTTCCACCATGGTTAATGGGGTTTTAGTAGATGTTTCTCCAGGATCTCCAGTAAGTACCGTTCCACCATGGTTAATGGGGTTTTAGTAGATGTTTCAGGATCTCCAGATGTTTGGTTAATGGGGTTTTAGTAGATGTTTCAGGATCTCCAGTAAGTACCGTTCCACCATGGTTAATGGGGTTTTAGTAGATGTTTCAGGATCTCCAGTAAGTACCGTTCCACCATGGTTAATGGGGTTTTAGTAGATGTTTCAGGATCTCCAGTAAGTACCGTTCCACCATGGTTAATGGGGTTTTAGTAGATGTTTCAGGATCTCCAGTAAGTACCGTTCCACCATGGTTAATGGGGTTTTAGTAGATGTTTCAGGATCTCCAGTAAGTACCGTTCCACCATGGTTAATGGGGTTTTAGTAGATGTTTCAGGATCTCCAGTAAGTACCGTTCCACCATGGTTAATGGGGTTTTAGTAGATGTTTCAGGATCTCCTGTAAGTACCGTTCCACCATGGTTAATGGGGTTTTAGTAGATGTTTCAGGATCTCCAGTAAGTACCGTTCCACCATGGTTAATGGGGTTTTAGTAGATGTTTCAGGATCTCCAGTAAGTACCGTTCCACCATGGTTAATGGGGTTTTAGTAGATGTTTCAGGATCTCCAGTAAGTACCGTTCCACCATGGTTAATGGGGTTTTAGTAGATGTTTCAGGATCTCCAGTAAGTACCGTTCCACCATGGTTAATGGGGTTTTAGTAGATGTTTCAGGATCTCCAGTAAGTACCGTTCCACCATGGTTAATGGGGTTTTAGTAGATGTTTCAGGATCTCCAGTAAGTACCGTTCCACCATGGTTAATGGGGTTTTAGTAGATGTTTCAGGATCTCCAGTAAGTACCGTTCCACCATGGTTAATGGGGTTTTAGTAGATGTTTCAGGATCTCCTGTAGTACCGTTCCACCATGGTTAATGGGGTTTTAGTAGATGTTTCAGGATCTCCAGTAAGTACCGTTCCACCATGGTTAATGGGGTTTTAGTAGATGTTTCAGGATCTCCAGTAAGTACCGTTCCACCATGGTTAATGGGGTTTTAGTAGATGTTTCAGGATCTCCAGTAGGTACTGTTCCACCATGGTTAATGGGGTTTTAGTAGATTTATGAGTAACCTAGTGGGCTGTGCTTCAGATAAAGTAAGTGAATGGACACATGGGAGGCAACAGCAGGTAAATAATCATTCTCTGCTCATCTCAAGTGTATTTGCTGTAGTTTTTGACCTCAAGGTGTCAAGGTCAACTATTTGAGAATTGCGGCATTAAAATGAAAAGTCTGCCATAATATGATTGTTTAAAAGCATCCTGATTTTAATCCTAATCCTGGCCTTTAGTTCTCTTTTCTTCTCTGTGTAATCCTAACAGGGCACGCCTGGACGGGATGGTTACCCGGTAAATGTCACTCTTAATCTCTTTTCTGAGCAAGCACTCTATTATTCTAATACTCTAAACCAGCACGATTTACCCTAGAATATGGTCTTCCATTAACTCCAGTCCTAGACTATAGTGGTCTTCCATTAACTCCAGTCCTAGACTATAGTGGTCTTCCATTAACTCCAGTCCTAGACTATAGTGGTCTTCCATTAACTCCAGTCCTAGACTATAGTGGTCTTCCATTAACTCCAGTCCTAGACTATAGTGATCTTCCCTCATAACCTCCAGTCCTAGACTATAGTGATCTTCCCTCATAACCTACAGTCCTAGACTATAGTGATCTTCCCTCATAACCTACAGTCCTAGACTATAGTGATCTTCCCTCATTGCTCCAGTTAAGTGGCTCAGCTATTGTGTCACCTGCACCTCTCCTCGGCCTGGTTTCCCAAAAGCATCTTAAGGCTAAGTTAATTTTAAAACCATAAGAGGGCCTGTCATGCCAAATAGTGTCCCCCGGCCAAATTAATATAGCAACGTACGCTAATAGTTTATCGAATCCCATTGTGACGTAGAGGGGGACATTATTTTCCAGGTCGTCAGGAGGATAAGACAGCACCATCTACTGACTACATCAGGAACAGCTATCTTTTACTACATAAATAATTCAAACAAGTCTACTGACTGCATCTTTCACAAGTTTCTCCTCAACGAAACATTGTTTTTATGATGCTGCTGCAACTTATCCATCTCTCGGGAACTTAAAAGGTGTTATGTTGTGGTCTCAAGCAGTCACACATTTGGTGATCATCAAATGGTTCATTCTATTCAGACAAAGGTTTGAGCCAGTTGTTCTGGCAGTAGGTCCAGATGCATTGGGTTGCGTGTGTTGGCATCCCACATGCTTAGTTGGGATCAACAGGGAAATGCACTAGCCTGTGAAGTCGCTCCAATAATAACAGTGATGTGAGCCCAAACTCTGTGTTCAGGACAGAACCACATGTGGGCCCAGTTGGACTCACAGTTCCCCCCACAGTATTCACAGAACAGTTGATGTATGTCTCTTTTGTTTTGAATCCTCGCTTCATTCATCTGTCTTTTTCACTTCAATGGCTGTGGAATATTATGATAGTTCTTTGGACAGAGTTCAAGAGCATTTCAGCACTTGTGCAGCACTGGACAGCGACCTACATAATGACTTTGCTATACCGTGAACATGTGAACTCTAGACTGACTGGAGTTTTAACCTATGTTTGTCTATGGCCTGCTAAATAATTTGGCCAGCAGTGCACCCAATTGATATGATATTTTTGCTACCAAAACATGAATGTACCGTACACAACTGTGTTCATCTTAAACATAATATTTATTCTCTATCCATGTTGTTGTATTCTAGGGCCCACTTGGGATGGATGGGAAGCCTGTAAGTAGCCTCCTTCATCATGCTAATGTTGTGATAACGATGTTGATATTCAGCTCACAGTCTACTTCATACAATACGTCTCTAATTAACAATGTGTTTATTTAATTACCATAAACATTGTACGTGTTCTACTCTTGCCATGAACGACTTGTGATGTGATCATTTTGTGAATGAAACCTTGTCTTCCATATACAGGGTGGTCCTGGTCCTATGGGAAGCCAGGTATGTATGATGATCTTTTTAAATCTCTCTTTAACTCCACGTTTTGGATGATCAAACACCAGATGTGGACATGTGATGTAGCAGAGCTGACCGTCTGCCAAAACACTCCAGTGTTCTCTACCTGTCAGCTCATTAGTAGGGCTCAGTTGGTAGAGCGTGGTAAATGGAATATATAGTGTATCCATTCTTCTGTGTGCTATATGAGTCTCTAAAGTCAGCCCTGAAGACAGCCCTGAAGGCAGCCCTGAAGGCAGCCCTGGAGACAGCCCTGAAGCCAGCCCTGAAGGCTTCCCTGAAGCCAGCCCTGAAGCCAGCCCTGAAGGCTTCCCTGAAGCCAGCCCTGAAGCCAGCCCTGAAGGCTTCCCTGAAGCCAGCCCTGAAGGCTTCCCTGAAGCCAGCCCTGAAGGTATCCCTGAAGCCAGCCCTGAAGGCTTCCCTGAAGCCAGCCCTAAAGCCAGCCCTAAAGGCTTCCCTGAAGCCAGCCCTGAAGCCAGACCTAAAGGCTTCCCTGAAGCCAGCCCTGAAGTCAGACCTGCGTTTATATCCAAGGGGATAAAAGGAGTGTGTCTTGACTGAAGTGAGCCTCTTCAAAAAGCCATTTCTTATTGGTCAACTGTTTAGACAGTTTGGAAAGTGAAATAGGGGCTACTTATAATTTAGCCAGAGTTTATTTAAAGTACCATTTTCTTAGAAGATGATATGATTCACTAAATAGTTCCGAAGGCCTTGGCTTTTCAACACTATCCCTGTACCTCGTTAAAAATGTGCAATTACTTTTGATGGGCACAGAACACAGAAACACACCATCATATTATATGGCATCCATCCCCACATGTAATTACTCAATGATGTGTACTATATACAGAGGAAATGGTTGCAAGACCTGTGCAAAGATGTTGCCTTGCGTGTGGAGACAGTCTGAGCTTTGAGGCTCCTGTTATTCTACAGTGTAGGAACATGCAGCAGCCCAACGCTCCAACACCAGTATTATATATATATACGGATAGAAACTACAGATAGAAACTCAATCTGTGTGTTGATTATAAACCGCCTGTGTCCATTCATTCACAAAGCCCATTCAATCTAAACACACTCCAAGAAGACATCACAGAATGAATTGTAGAGTGCAATGCACTCGAGGCCTAAACTCATAATATGTCCTCCAGCCGTTGTAAGAGACACAGAGTTAATTAGTGAACAAAAGCTGTGTTGCTCAAACCTACACAACCCTGATCCCTGTCAGAGGTACAAGGCATGGCTTTTTTCTTTGGGGGGGGGGGGGTATTTGCATGGAAAGTAAAAAGAATCGCTGTGAATATCTTGGAAGGAATGAGATGTGTCAGAGATTGTTATAGTCCAGTATTTCCTTGTTCATGATCATGTTTCGTTTTTCTCCTCTGTCGCCAGGGACTGTCTGGGCCAAAAGGAGAAAAGGTATGACAAAACACTCCTTTTCTATTGTACAATTCATTCAGTATTGATACAATTTGAAACATGAAAGGCAAAGACATTTTGGAAGCATGATAGTAACTTGCGTTCTACCTTTGATACCTGTGGTATACCGTGATCACCCGTAGTGTTCCTATCTGATAGTTATCGGATCACTTCCTATTTGATGTAACATTTTCTAATTGTCCTGTTTTTTTCTAGGGAGACCAAGGAGATATGGGGCCCAGGGTGAGAGAGTTAAATATGTCATAATATCATTCAAATACCACCAGAACTCATTTTACCAGCTCCTCTCTCTCAGGTCAAATACAATGCTAATACCCACACGATGCATACCCTCATCCATTGTTTTAGCCTACAGTTTTAGCCTCCCACCACAGGGAGAGATATGGACCATGTCAAATCAGGAATCCTGAAGAAAATCATGTTTCGTTTGCTATATATATAGCCCCATCAGGCAACCCTACTGATTCCCCTGTAACCCACAACCCAACACACTTCTATTAGAAACAGGTGCTCTGGTCTGGCCTGTTAAATTACTATTGCCCTGTTATTGTATTTAAGCCCCAACTAAAATACATTCTGCTGTTCACTGTGCACATAAGTCTAGATCTCTAAAGAAAGACCCGATTACCAGCTGTCTGGGATGAGACCAAAAAGAAACCCATGTTTTTCTGGCACTGCAAGAATGCCCTTTGGATTCATATAGTCACTATGTGTACTCTGAGAAACAAGAAGAGAGCAGCTTCACATCTATCTGCTCAGGCTGTTGTCTTTGATGTATCCTGGTAACCTGGCAAACTGTTTTGATTGATAAAATGCCGGAGTATATTACACATGGATTCACTTGACTGTTACCCCCCCCCCCCCCCCCCCCACACACACACACACACTTACTTTAGCATCAAGTCTTACTGTAGCATCCGCCTTAGACTGTCTGTCTATTTAATTCATTGCCTGAGTTATCTTTGCAATATCCCGCGAATCTGAACTCTCTGACTGTGAAGAAATAAGGGTGTGAATGTGTGAATGCCCCAGTTAACAGCAGCTTGGCAGGATTACATGTCACTGGAAGTGTACTATACTGTAGCAGCTGTTTGGGCCTGTGTTGTGTTGCCTCTCCTGACCTTGGATGTGAATTAAAGCTCTTGGAGCAGTGTAGACATCTGGCAGAGCCCAGCATGGAGCACATGTGGATGACTGACCCATCGGACACTGGGCTCCTTACTGTTGGGCTCCTTACTGTTGTCCTCTCTGCCGGGGTCAAGGCAAGTAGCACCGTGGTTAGTCATGTTCATATATCTCTATTAAGAAGCAATTAGTTTACCATCAGTTACTCTTAGCTGTTAACATACTTTACACATTAGTTCATTTTTATATTGTGTTGTTGAGGCAGATGCAATGATGTGTTCGAAAGAACCTCTGAAGAGACCGATCCAAGACCGAAGACGGGAGGGGGGTGAGGGGTCTGAGACCAAGTAAATTGTAATTGCTTCAAATCGCGACTACAATAAGAGTTCGACAAGTCCAGTATTTCTGTGTTCATATTTCAGCAGAATTCTTTAGAATGGTGAAAAGAATGCAGAGTGCCACTATAAATGATCACTGACCCAAACAGGTTTATAAATGATCACAGACCCAAACAGGTTTATAAATGATCACAGACCCAAACAGGTTTATAAATGATCACAGACCCAAACAGGTTTATAAATGATCACTGACCCAAACAGGTTTATAAATGATCACAGACCCAAACAGATTTATAAATGATCACTGACCCAAACAGGTTTATAAATGATCACAGACCCAAACAGGTTTATAAATGATCACTGACCCAAACAGGTTTATAAATGATCACAGACCCAAACAGGTTTATAAATGATCACAGACCCAAACAGGTTTATAAATGATCACTGACCCAAACAGGTTTATAAATGATCACTGACCCAAACAGGTTTATAAATGATCACTGACCCAAACAGATTTATAAATGATCACAGACCCAAACAGGTTTATAAATGATCACAGACCCAAACAGGTTTATAAATGATCACTGACCCAAACAGGTTTATAAATGATCACTGACCCAAACAGGTTTATAAATGATCACAGACCCAAACAGGTTTATAAATGATCACTGACCCAAACAGGTTTATAAATGATCACAGACCCAAACAGGTTTATAAATGATCACAGACCCAAACAGGTTTATAAATGATCACAGACCCAAACAGGTTTATAAATGATCACTGACCCAAACAGGTTTATAAATGATCACAGACCCAAACAGGTTTATAAATGATCACAGACCCAAACAGGTTTATAAATGATCACAGACCCAAACAGGTTTATAAATGATCACAGACCCAAACAGGTTTATAAATGATCACAGACCCAAACAGGTTTATAAATGATCACAGACCCAAACAGGTTTATAAATGATCACAGACCCAAACAGGTTTATAAATGATCACAGACCCAAACAGGTTTATAAATGATCACTGACCCAAACAGGTTTATAAATGATCACAGACCCAAACAGGTTTATAAATGATCACCCCAAACAGGTTTATAAATGATCACAGACCCAAACAGGTTTATAAATGATCACAGACCCAAACAGGTTTATAAATGATCACTGACCCAAACAGGTTTATAAATGATCACTGACCCAAACAGGTTTATAAATGATCACAGACCCAAACAGGTTTATAAATGATCACTGACCCAAACAGGTTTATAAATGATCACAGACCCAAACAGGTTTATAAATGATCACAGACCCAAACAGGTTTATAAATGATCACAGACCCAAACAGGTTTATAAATGATCACAGACCCAAACAGGTTTATAAATGATCACAGACCCAAACAGGTTTATAAATGATCACAGACCCAAACAGGTTTATAAATGATCACTGACCCAAACAGGTTTATAAATGATCACTGACCCAAACAGGTTTATAAATGATCACAGACCCAAACAGGTTTATAAATGATCACAGACCCAAACAGGTTTATAAATGATCACAGACCCAAACAGGTTTATAAATGATCACTGACCCAAACAGGTTTATAAATGATCACTGACCCAAACAGGTTTATAAATGATCACAGACCCAAACAGGTTTATAAATGATCACAGACCCAAACAGGTTTATAAATGATCACAGACCCAAACAGGTTTATAAATGATCACAGACCCAAACAGGTTTATAAATGATCACAGACCCAAACAGATTTATATTCAAAATATTTTTTTAAAGACAATATACACTGAGAATACAAAACTTTAGGAACACCATAGACTGACCAGGTGAATCCAGGTGAAATATATGATCCCTTATTGATGTCACTTGTTAAATCCACCAATCAGTGTAGATGAAGGTTGAGGAGACAGGTTAAAAAAGAATTTTTAAGCCTTGAGACAATTGAGACATGGATTGTGTATGTGTTGCCATTCAGGGGGTGAATGGGCAAGAGAAAAGATGTACGTGTCTTTTAACAGGGTTTGGTAGTAGGTGCCAGGAGCACCGGTTTGTGTCAAGAACTGCAACGCTGCAGGGTTTTTCACACTCAACAGTTTCCCGTGTGTATCAAAAATGGTCCACCACCCAAAGCTCATCCAGCCAACTTGATACAACTGTGGAAAGCATTGGAGTCAACATGAGCCAGCATCCCTGTGGAACGCTTGCGACACCTTGTAGAGTCCAGGCCCAGATGAATTGAAGGGGTGCAACTCAATATTAGGAAGGTGTTCCTAATGTTTTGTACACTCAGTGTATGTAACAACTTCCTCCGGTCTTCCCTAATAATACCGAGCTTGCAACTTTCAAACAATTTCCCCCATTCTTCCCTACTAGGGAATCAAAGACATTCTGAAGAGCGCAACAAAGTTTGAGGATATTTTTCAACGAAAGTATAGGACATTAATGTTACTAGTGAAGTAGGAAGCCCAGGTTTCAATAGGCAATAAGTTATGAATGGGTCATGAGGGAGTGTGGATATTTGGCCTGTCGAAGTGGTTTTATGAGCTGAATGAATGGGAGCTGATAATTATTATAATTTTTACTCGGCCGGTCTCGGGAAGACATTATGAGTTCTCATTGTCTGAAACATAGTCAAGTCTGAGTAAAAATGTATCTGACACAGAGACAAGACAGAGAAACTCAATATGTGGTCTTGAATACGACAACACTGAGCATATGCATTCCATTCAATCTAGAGCCCTCTCAGTGTGTCTCAAAGTTGATTCTGGCCTGGTTTCCATTTGAGTTCATTGTTTCCTAGTCGGCAGTCCAAAGGGACTCTTAAGGAATAAGTACTTTATAGTTCATAGTATTAGACCTAGGAGGGCACCGTTATGCTCTTTTAGCACTTCATTGTGTATGTGAATTCACAGGAGGGTGTCCATACAGGAGGGTGTCCGTACAGGAGGGTGTCCGTACAGGAGGGTGTCCGTACAGGAGGGTGTCCGTACAGGAGGGTGTCCGTACAGGAGGGTGTCCATACAGGAGGGTGTCCATACAGGAGGGTGTCCATACAGGAAGGCATCCGTCCATACAGTCTACTACCATGTTCATGGGGGGGGAGTAAACCAAATTCCAAATTTCCGTGTACTTCCTGAATTGACTGGAGTCGACACCAGGGAGAATAAGCCACTAAACCCAAAGCAATTCATATTGACCACAGCTCTGACACAAACATCATGGACCAGACTGCCAGAATCTCTCCATGGACGGTCGATGATTATATGAAGTCAATCATAATACTTTGGGCCGCGAGACAACTAGGCTTCTATTGTTTGAGGCTTGAAACCAGACAGAAGGGCTATTATCTTTGTATACTCTCGTCTACAGTTATGGTTGAGCAGCTTTACACATGCTGGAACTGTGCCAGCCCAGATGGATCAATAACATCCCTCTGTTGTCTCTCACTCTACTCACCCTCGTCTTTCATTATCCCCTTCTTACCCAACCCCTCCTCACTCCTCCCTCCATCCTAACTCTTCTTTCCAACGCTGTCTAAACCTCAACCCAGGGACTCCCTGCACTCGCGGGCTCTGCAGGTCTGCTCAGTAATCAGATTCTCACGGTCAAGGTTTGTCCCACCTTCCACACCCGTCTCTCATTGACCGGGTCCTCTGTCTCCATCCAGCCAGTCCCTGCTCTTTGCTTCCTTCTTCACCTCTCAGTTGTAAATGACTGTTTAACCTCTGTCTCTCTGTCTCTGTCTCTGTCTCTGTCTCTGTCTCTGTCTCTCTCTCTCTCTCTCTCTCTCTCTCTCTCTAACTAATTTAATTTTACTCTGTGTCTCTGGTGGCTTCTCTCCCTCTCTTCCCTTTCTCCCTATCTCTCTGGAGTCAGATGGTCTTCCCTCGCTTTGACCACGGCTTTCTCTCTGGCGACCAGCACACATTTCACAAACGCCTCCTGAAGGTACGATGGGCGCATCTCAGCCCTCTTTTTCTTGCCTCGTCTCTTCCTTCAAGCTGGCTCCCCCTCTCTTCGTCTGTGACTTTTTCTTGTCTCGTCTCTTCCTTCAAGCTGGCTCCCCCTCTCTTCGTCTGTGACTTTTTCTTGTCTCGTCTCTTCCTTCAAGCTGGCTCCCCCTCTCTTCGTCTGTGACTTTTTCTTGTCTCGTCTCTTCCTTCAAGCTGGCTCCCCTCTCTTCGTCTGTGACTTTTTCTTGTCTCGTCTCTTCCTTCAAGCTGGCTCCCCCTCTCTTCGTCTGTGACTTTTTCTTGCTTCGTCTCTTCCTTCAAGCTGGCTCCCCCTCTCTTCGTCTGTGACTTTTTCTTGTCTCATCTCTTCCTTCAAGCTGGCTCCCCCTCTCTTCGTCTGTGACTTTTTTTTGTCTCATCTCTTCCTTCAAGCTGGCTCCCCCTCTCTTCGTCTGTGACTTTTTCTTGTCTCGTCTCTTCCTTCAAGCTGGCTCCCCCTCTCTTCGTCTGTGACTTTTTCTTGTCTCGTCTCTTCCTTCAAGCTGGCTCCCCCTCTCTTCGTCTGTGACTTTTTCTTGTCTCATCTCTTCCTTCAAGCTGGCTCCCCCTCTCTTCGTCTGTGACTTTTTCTTGTCTCGTCTCTTCCTTCAAGCTGGCTCCCCCTCTCTTCGTCTGTGACTTTTTCTTGCTCTTCCTTCTCTTCCTTCAAGCTGGCTCCCCCTCTTCTTCAAGTCTGTGACTTTTTTTTTTTGTCTCATC
Organism: Oncorhynchus masou masou; assembly: GCF_036934945.1. Lineage (NCBI taxonomy): Eukaryota > Metazoa > Chordata > Actinopteri > Salmoniformes > Salmonidae > Oncorhynchus > Oncorhynchus masou. Next base: position 11,679,897 of record NC_088219.1, on the reverse strand, counting down.
TCTTCCTTCAAGCTGGCTCCCCCTCTCTTCGTCTGTGACTTTTTCTTGTCTCGTCTCTTCCTTCAAGCTGGCTCCCCCTCTCTTCGTCTGTGACTTTTTCTTGTCTCATCTCTTCCTTCAAGCTGGCTCCCCCTCTCTTCGTCTGTGACTTTTTCTTGTCTCGTCTCTTCCTTCAAGCTGGCTCCCCCTCTCTTCGTCTGTGACTTTTCCTCACTCTTTTACATCTCAACCATGTACAATGTTATTGGTCTCAAGCATTTCTCTGTTTGCCACTCTGCCACTTGTTTTCATGTCTGCTTCAAATTAGAGAGAAAATGAAAAGTAAATTCTGCCTCTTTGGAAAGTGAGTTTGAATAAATGACATTGCTTGTGGATGATAATTGGTGGAAGGAATGCCAGTCAGAACTATGCAAATTGGAGAATAAGAATAGCGTGTTGTTTACTTGACAATATAAATGGCTGATAATATGACTGTTAAACATCTTGTTTTGAATACAACCACATCCGTCATTCAACAGTCTAATAGAGTGAAAGTTCTGCATAGCAGGAGTTGTAGACTTACTTTTGCACATTGGTGAAGATGGTTGGCGGCAAACACCAGACACTGTGAATTAACTTTACTAAACATTGCTCAAACCCAAGATATTGAAAGTGGTTCAGTAACTTGTCTGGAGGTGTCACAATATAATTGTTTTGCAACTTGTTTGATAATACTGTGGGAATTGGGATTGTAACTTCATCTCATACTTCTCCCTCCCTGTCCATAAAGGGTGACCAGGGTCAGGCTGGCCCCCCTGGACCCCGGGGGCCCCTGGATCACCAGGGCCCAGAGGACCCCCTGGGAACACAGGGAAGGATGGGCCCAGAGGACCCCCTGGAGAGCAGGTACAGTAAGACAGCTCTCCTCCTCTCATCCCTGTCACTACAGTCGTCTCACTACATATTGTGGTAGGAGAGAGAGGAAAGGCCAAAAGACCAAATTAGTTGGTTTAACAAACAACAAAAAACGGGAGGGACTTGCCGATCTTCAGGCCATTTCCCAGCCTCTCTGCAGACTCTGTGGGTAGATACACCTCAAACAACATGTAATAGCCACCTGGGTGAAGCCAGTGGTACTACATCCGCTAGATTTCACTTGGGTGCCAGAGGCTCACTGCACATCACTTATTGGGATTGTCCACTTTTTTTGTGAGAGATCCACTCAAAACTACAGCAAGCCTCTGGGCTATCTTGACAAGACAACTGACTTGCCAGTCTTATGACACAGCTGAATCGATATATAAATAATCAAAAATGACTAAGCTAACAAACATTTAAGTTGCAAAAAAAACAACATTAAAATAATACAACATTTAGACATTTACAGGAGCTCTCTGCTTAGGCCACCTCATGCAACCATGGCAACCACAAACTAATAATAAAATAAACATGTTTTGGTGAATAATGTAGATAAAGTGGAACTTGGACATTACCGTTAATCAGTCAAATGCAGAATAGTATCCAATTTCACTCTCCATCTTTCCTACTGAATAAAAGAGAATCTAATCTGTTTTATTTCATAAAGCCCTTTTTTACATCAGCAGTTGTCACAAAGTACTTTCCAGATACCCAGCCTAAAACCCCTCAGAGCAAAGCAATGCAGAAGCTGAAGATCTGATCCAGCCAGGACAGCTCTGAAATGAGGTCGATCTCACCGCTCTCCGTGTGCAGCAGATGTGTCAGGATCAACAAGCACTGAGGCCATTTCCTGTTGTTGTCCTTCTAATAATGTTTATATTTGCTTACTAAAATCACATCGTTAGGAGCGAGACCGCTGGTGGGTCTGTCATGTCATGTGATAGGGAGGGCTAGGCAGACAGACAGGCAGACAGACAGGCAGACAGGCAGGCAGGCAGACAGACAGACAGACAGACAGACAGACAGACAGACAGACAGACAGGCAGACAGGCAGACAGGCAGACAGGCAGACAGACAGACAGACAGACAGACAGACAGACAGACAGACAGACAGACAGACAGGCAGACAGGCAGACAGACAGGCAGACAGACAGACAGGCAGACAGGCAGACAGACAGTTGTCCTGATAAGTAGTTTGGCATGGATGCCAAAGTGATTCATTGTCAGACCACTCAAGATTTCAGAGCGCTATTTATTGTTGATGGAGATGTCAGGGGTACTCAAATACTATTAGCTTTAGGCCAGGGGTACTCAAATACTTTTTGAGAAGGTTTGGTCATACAAATGTCCTAGGTATCAAAGGTCCAGATAGATATTGTCATTTATCGGCGTGGTAATAAATCCCCACCTCACAACCCATGTGACCCCAACGGTTCAAACCCTCCTGTTGGCAGAGAGAAAGATGCGCAGTTCTAAAGCTCATTTCCTGCAATTCTACATATTTTTCATGTCTTATGTGTGTTCATGTGATACAAGGAGTTGAATCGCGACCAAAATCCAAAAGAATGCAATAATATTTGTGGGTCCCGATTCTGCGTCCAGATTCTGGGTCAGGATTTGGCCTGTGGTTTGCCTTTTGAGTATGGGTACTGTAGGCCTTCTACTGAAAGGAGGGGGATTAAGAATGATCATTTTACTTTTGTTGTTTGTTTTTTAGAAATGCAAATTGCTCTACCATCCCAGTAGGTGCAGCAGAAACAGAAGCGCATCACTAATTTACTGGAGGAAAACAACACTTTTGATGTATTTGTGTGTAATACTGCCATCTTGTGGAGGATCAACGGAATTGCTCTGCTCATCAGATCTTACTTCACTTTTGGATGGATGATTGACCTTGAGCTTTCTTCACAGGGTCCACCTGGTCGAGATGGAATCAATGGAATCAATCAGCCTTTGTTTATTTCTGATATTATAAGGTGGACTGTATATGCCACACATCATGCTGATAACGTGTCCTCTTTACACAGGGACTGATGGGTCCTCCTGGACAGAAGGTGAAATATCTACATTTCTCATGCAGACACACTTCAACACCTGTATACATGTATTATATATATATGTAACCTATATCATCTGTGATTAATTAATGCATTTCAATAATCTAATGTCAATAATCTAATGTCTTTAGATTAATTATGGAATTATTCATTTAAATTCATCTGAATATTGTACATGTAAACTCCCCAATGAAAATTAAATAATATATATCTAATGTCTTGCAGGTTAATGAATATGTTCCATGAATGTAATGTCTTGCAGGTTAATGAATATGTTCCATGAATGTAATGTCTTGCAGGGTGAGGATGGACAGCAGGGCGTGCCTGGATTACAGGGGTCTCCGGGGCTAAAGGTGTGACATCGTATTATTTCCTCCTCTTCCTCCTCTTCCTCCTCTTCCTCCTCTTCCTCCCCTCCCTTCTCTTGCCCAGTCTCACTCTCCATGTCACTCTCCATGTCTGTGACAGGGGGAGCAGGGGCCTGCTGGTGACCAGGGCAGGACTGGCCTTGATGGACTACCAGGGATGAAGGTAAATATAGGAGGAATTTGGAAAAGGATGTCTTGAAAGATAAAGAATAGATTGATGTTACATAGACTGATGACCCTGAGACATTTGGCACTATATATTGACCCTCTGGGCACAGACTGGTTGAATCAATGTTGTTTCCACAACATTTTTATCAATAAATGTCAATGTCATGATGTTGAATCAAGGTGGGAAATTGATTTTATTTGCAATTGTTCTTTGTTGATTTCACTTTGAATGCACATTAGTTGACAACTCATTTAAAACTGCGTTTGAACTGACGTCTGTGCTCAGTGGGGATGCACTGGAATGGCAGGCATGCTGAGGTCTTACTGTATGTATTCACTCTATGTAGGAGGGGACAGGAGACACAGGGGGAGAAGGGGGGAACAGGAGACACAGGGGGAGAGGAGACGGGGGAGAGGAGATGGGAGAGAGGAGACACAGGGGAAGAGGAGACACAGGGGGAGAGGAGATGGGGGAGAGGAGACACAGGGGAAGAGGAGTCACAGGGGGAGAGGAGACACAGGGGAAGAGGAGTCACAGGGGAAGAGGAGTCACAGGGGAAGAGGAGTCACAGGGGAAGAGGAGTCACAGGGGAAGAGGAGACACAGGGGGAGAACAGGGAGACAGGGGGAGAAGGGGGGAACAGGAGACACAGGGGAGAGGAGACGGGGGAGAGGAGACACAGGGGGAGAGGAGACACAGGGGGAGAGGTGACACAGGGGGAGAGGAGACACAGGGGAGAGGAGTCACAGGGGAAGAGGAGACACAGGGGGAGAGGAGTCACAGGGAGAGAGGAGACACAGGGGGAGAGGAGACACAGGGGAAGAGGAGACACAGGGGGAGAGGAGACACAGGGGAAGAGGAGACACAGGGGGAGAACGGGGAGAGGAGACACAGGGGAAGAGGAGACACAGGGGGAGAATGGGGAGGGGACACAGGGGGAGAAGGGGGGACAGGAGGAGAAGGGGGACAGGGGGAAAAGGAGGAGAGGAGACACAGGGGGAGAAGAGGGAGACAGGAGACACAGGGGGAGAAGAGGGAGACAGGAGACACAGAGGGAGAAGGGGGAGACAGGAGACACAGGGTGAGAAGAGGGAGACAGGAGACACAGGGGGAGAAAGTGGAGACAGGAGACACAGGGGGAGAACGGGGAGAGGAGACACAGGGGGAGAGGAGACACAGGAGGAGAATGGGGAGGGGACACAGGGGGAGAAGGGGGGACAGGAGGAGAAGGGGGACAGGGGGGGGAAGGGAGGGAGGGGGAGAGGAGACACAGGAGGAGAGGAGACACAGGAGGAGAATGGGGAGGGAGACACAGGGGGAGAAGGGGGGACAGGAGGAGAAGGGGGACAGGGGGAAAAGGGGGAGACAGGAGACACAGGGGGAGAGGGGGAGACACAGGAGACAGAGAATGGGGAGGGGGGAGACACAGGGGGAGAAGGGGGGACAGGAGGAGAAGGGGGACAGGGGGAAAAGGGAGACAGGAGAGGAGACACACAGGGGGAGAAGGAGACACAGGGGGAGGGAGACAGGAGACACAGGGGGAGAAGAGGGAGACAGGAGACACAGAGGGAGAAGGGGAGACAGGAGACACAGGGTGAGAAGAGGGAGACAGGAGACACAGGGGGAGAAAGTGGAGACAGGAGACACAAGGGGAGAAGAGGGAGACAGGAGACACAGGGGGAGAAGAGGGAGACAGGAGACACAGGGGGAGACAGGAGACACAGAGGGAGAAGGGGGAGACAGGAGACACAGGGGGAGAAGGGGGAGGAGACACAGGGGGAGAAGGGGGAGACAGGAGACACAGGGGAAGACAGGAGGAGACACAGGGGGAGAAGAGGGAGACAGGAGACACAGGGGGAGAAGGGGGGAGACACAGAGGAGACACAGGGGGAGAAGGGGGAGACAGGAGACACAAGGGGAGAAGAGGGAGACAGGAGACACAGGGGGAGAAGAGGGAGACAGGAGACACAGGGGGAGACAGGAGACACAGAGGGAGAAGGGGGAGACAGGAGACACAGGGGAGAAGGGGGAGAAGGGGGAGACAGGAGACACAGGGGGAGACAAAGGGGGAGAAGGGGGAGACAGGAGACACAGGGGGAGAAGGGGGAGGAGACACAGGGGAGAAGGGGGAGGAGACACAGAGTGAGAAGGGGGAGACAGGAGACACAGGGGGAGAAGGGGGGGAGGAGACACAGGGGGAGAAGGGGGGAGGAGACACAGGGTGGGAAGTGGGGGAGGAGACACAAGGGGAGAAGGGGGGGACACAGGGGGAGACAGGAGACACAGGGGGAGAAGGGGGGGAGAAGGGGGGGAGAAGGGGGAGACAGGAGACCCCCTTCCAATACCTTTATTTATCTTTATTCATTCATTTTTTTCTGTGTGTTTGTCTGTGTCTCCCTCTGCAGGGCTTACCAGGAGAGAAAGCTGTTCCTGGCTCCTATGACAACATCGGCCAAGTCGTTCAGGTGAGTTCTATATTGGTTCCTTTTTATGTTGATCAAAAACAACATTCTGTTTTAAATTACAACCCCACAAATTCAGAATATACCATTTTATTTATTGTTAAAAGTTTCCCTCACGCCATAATATTTGTCTAGATATGCATTCTGTGTAACAGTCCCCTGTGCAGTGTGTATTCTCACTTTCCTTTTCTACTTTTCTTTTCCTGCAGGGTCTCCCAGGGCCACCAGGGCCACCAGGAGGCCAAGGGTCAAAGGTGAGAGTAAGTTGTGTTTGAAGAGGTGTCCGAGTGGTCCTCCTGTTTACCTGTCTCCTCATGTTTCCCCTTCTCATGTTTACCTGTGTCCTTCATGCCAACAGGGAGACTCAGGCTCACCTGGTGCACCTGGAGCTGATGGGGATAAGGTAAATTTGAAAATAAAAGAGAGCCTCATGCACTGGATGCAAAAATGTAATTACCAATGTTTCAACAGCCAAGCTGTCTTCATCAGGGTATAATCACAAACTCTGCGGAATGACTCGTTTACATAGTGTCAATAGACACAGGTGTCTGTAATCATGGCCAAGAGTGGCCCAATATCATTGGTTAATTCTCAAATATTAAAATGGCATACAAAGACCAGCATACAAACAACAAATGGACAGCATATGATCATAGTTTCATTTTAGACTACACACGCTTACCAACAATTACAATGGCAAAGTCACAATATGGCATGACCTGTAATGACTAATTATTATTGTACTATGAAATCAATATGAGCAGCGTTCCTCAGTGCTATCGGCGTCATGTTGCGCCTCCTCTCTTATAGGGAGCCAAAGGGGATAGAGGTGATGATGGGATGCCTGGAGTGGCAGGGGAGAAGGGAGAGCGAGGCCTGGTGGGCCAAACTGGGCTTGCGGTAAGTGTGATATGAGCTGTCTCCTGATGGATACCCAATGGGCTATGGGCTTGGCACAGAGGTCTACTGTCCCCCTGCCTTGTAGATTTTGTCCATATGGTGTATTTCTCTCTCTTTAGGGAGCTGATGGTAAAAAGGGAGAGCGAGGGGATTCAAGGTTTGAGGACAGTCTGGTCAGTAACGGTTTAGATTCCAAACTTGTATCTGTTAAGTGTGATACCTCACCAAGGTCTAGTTGTGTTATATGATTGTGTAACGTCTGGTTATCTTAACACTAATGCTCTCTGCTCCAGGCCCAGAGGATCTCTATCCCAGGCCCCCCAGGGCCTCCCGGGCCTCAGGGTTTCATGGTGGGTAATTGGTCACTCTATCTTCTTAATGATAGGGGTCCTCTGTAGCCTAGTTGGTAGAGCATGGCGCTTGCAATGCCAGGATAGTTGGTTAAATTCCTGGGACCAACCTTACGTAAAATGTATACACTCGTGATTGTAGGTCGCTTTGGATAAAAGTGTCTGCTAAATGGCTTATATTATATATTATAGGGGGAATATCAAAAGCTTAAACTTTCTCTCTATATATATTCTCTCTGCAAATAACTTAGATCCTTGACCAACACTCCATAACCTCAACATGTTCTCAGAGGAAGCTAGTACATCTCCAATGCTGTTCATGTTTTTTTAATGCTATATGTTCTGTTATAGGCTCTTGTGATGAACAGTGTTTACAAAGAAAATGACATAAGAAATTGTGTTTTTCAGGGACTTGATGGAAGGCCTGGCCCCAAGGTGAGATAGTCAGGGCTCTGATCTCCTCCCGCCCCTAAAACAAAACAACACAGGGTTCTTTAGGTTACTGAAGCTGCACTAGAATGCCCTGTCATTCAAACTTTAGCCCTACCAGATAATGAAATGCTGGGTGGAGAATAGTGAATGGAATGTGTATTTATTGAAAGTCAGAGACAAGATGGATTGCAATTTACAAGGAAAATGTAAGCACCAGCTTGAAATTGTGTTTTTGTCAATGTCTCACAGGGGGATCCAGGTGAGGGAGTGAAAGGAGATAAGGGAGATGCAGGTGACAAAGGTCCTCCTGGGTTAAGGGTAAATATTTCCTTTTCCGTCTCACTCAGACTGCATATCAGGGTTAGGGTCAATTCAGGAATTTTGGGATTTAATTCAATTCAATCCATAATTTGAAATACTAATTTGAAATGGACACACCCCACAGGAAGCAGAATTAGAATTGAATTTGAGTTAAAGGAAGTATAACTGAATGTAAATAAATTCTGCTGCAACATGAAGCATAACGTTATCATTCCTTTGACTAATCTGTTACCAAAAGCATCTTACACTTATTACTGCAAAGAATACAGACACCATTTGATTACAACTGAAACATGTCACACATTATTTATTAATATATGTGAGATTAGGTTGATCCCTTCCATTCTGAAGTGTTTGATGCAATCTGGGAAATGTATTTTATTTAAAATTTAATAAGGTGTAACTGAATTATAATGTGTCAATTAATTGTAAACATAAAAAAGTATCTTAGAATATGTAATTATCTGTAATTAATTTAGAAAGAATTAATCTTTAAAAGTCAAATGTTTCATCGATATGTTTTACATATTACAGTATGTCAAAATAAACATATGTATGGTTGAATGTAGAATAAATAGTCATTTAAATTTCATTGAATTTTATTGAATTGAAATCAATTTCCGAATTCCAAAGTCATATTCAAGAATTGAATAGGAATTAAAGAACAATTCGCAACTCAATTCAGAATTGTCAACCAACCCTGCTGCATATCATATTACGGATAACATAACTGATTACTCTATTTCTGTACACAGGGTGCCCAGGGTCTTCCAGGTTCTACAGGGTTGGTTGGTCTCCCCGGCACCAAAGGGGGAAAGGTTAGAAGCATTTTTCATATGCCCTGTTTTTGTGGAAATGGAAAGAGAATGGGAAAGGGGGATACTTAGTCAGTTGTACAACTGAATGCATTCAACTGAAATATGTCTTCTGCATTTAACCCAACCCCTCTGAACTAGAGTGGACAGGATATCAGAGACCCTTCAGAGACAGGTACATTTTCCAAAGTAAGCTGCTTCTGAATGAATTTGATCATATTTAATTTCTTCAACAGGGAGAGCAAGGATTGCCGGGATTAGATGTAAGTATGTCTAAATCTGTCACATTTCTATGGAGGGATTTCCATGCCAACCTTAAATTACATTTGAATTTAATATTTTAGAATTTGTATTGCACAAATAAAATCATTTAATTCATAAATGAACTTTGATTTGAAACTGAGTTGAGTGGATATTGCATTCAGTTTAATCATTCAATTTACATTTAATTGAATATTCAGTTTCAATATGGTAGATATTGCATTCATTTTCTGTGTATCAAGTTTACAAACTACAGCATAATTAAAGTTTATCAAAATGTCATAATTTCAACTTCTCAATTGCATTCAAATACAGTTTTCAAATTCAGTTCTCTAAATTCAGATTGAAAACCAGAGACAACATCCTGGTACTTTGCCAGCCAGGAAAAGTAGAGTACAGATAGAATGAAATGATCTCTGTGGTAAACAGAAGCTTCTGGCGGGTCTCTGGAGCCATCATGGCATGTTTCATTTATTTTATTCCTATGAATTTGGCGGTTCAAATTTTGTCTATAAGGGATGTCACTTCTGTTCCCCTCTCTGACACAGTCTTGTGACATGCAGGATAGTTGGTTTGAACCCTGTTAGTCACAAGAGTAAGATTAAATACGGAGTGGAACAGCTATGACAAGGCTATTAAAAAAATATTAACAAACGAACAAAGTCTCTTAAAGACACTTCATTAACCACCACCTCTTTCCGTGTCAGGGTTTCCCCGGGCTGATGGGACAGAAGGGGGAGAGGGGGGGCAGAGGAGACAAGGTGGGTATCAGGCACAACAGTGGCTACTGTGGCAGTGTTTATTCATCTTCTATGACCTAACATTAGCCATTTACACGTGTGTCATTTAGCAGAAGCTCTTATCCAGAGCCACTACAGTTAGTGCATTCATCTTAAGATTGCTTGTGATATGTGGATGTCCCACCTAGCTAAGAGCATTTTTCCTCAATAACGTAGCTAACCGGTGTCCCCACACATTGACTCTGTACCGGTACCCCCCGTATATAGTCTCGCTATTGTTATTTTACTGCTGCTCTTTAATTATTTGTTACTTTTATTTATTATTCATGTTTTGTTTTTTAACTGCATTGTTGGTTAAGGGCTTGTAAGTAAGCATCACACTGTAAGGTCTACGCCTGTTGTATTCGGTGCATGTGACAAATACAATTGGATTTGATTTGATCAGTAAAGTCATAGCTCGAAAGGGGGGTCAAGTGCAAGTGCTTGTTACGTAGTTTTGGGGTGAGTGTCGAGGTGAGGAGTAGGAGGATTATTTAGTTATAGTGTAATCTGGAGAAGAAATGAATGCTCGATGAGAGACTCCTCTGTGGGCCTCTGTAACTCAGTTGGTAGAGCACGGCTCATGCTACCCTTGGATAGTAGATTTGATTCCCTGGACCACCCATACCTAAAACATGTATGCAGCCCTGACTGTAAATCGCTTTGGATAAAAGCGTCTGCTAAATTGCATATATTATTAGGGCTGCAAAAATGATGAAAAACAATTTATCTAGTTAATCGCAGGATTTCCTTTGATTAATCACGAATAATCACAAATTCAGAATTTGCTCAAATTACAAAAATCATTACAAGAAAAGTGACGTCTTGATACTTTCCAAAGTAACGGTTAAAAATCAGGTACAGTGCCTTGCGAAAGTATTCGGCCCCCTTGAACTTTGCAACCTTTTGCCACATTTCAGGCTTCAAACATAAAGATATAAAACTGTATTTTTTTGTGAAGAATCAACAACAAGTGGGACACAATCATGAAGTGGAACGACATTTATTGGATATTTCAAACTTTTTTAACAAATCAAAAACTGAAAAATTGGGCGTGCAAAATTATTCAGCCCCCTTAAGTTAATACTTTGTAGCGCCACCTTTTTCTGCGATTACAACTGTAAGTCGCTTGGGGTTTGTCTCTATCAGTTTTGCACATCGAGAGACTGACATTTTTTCCCATTCCTCCTTGCAAAACAGCTCGAGCTCAGTGAGGTTGAACCATTCCATTGTAGATTTTGCTTTATGTTTTGGATCATTGTCTTGTTGGAAGACAAATCTCCGTCCCAGTCTCAGGTCTTTTGCAGACTCCATCAGGTTTTCTTCCAGAATGGTCCTGTATTTGGCTCCATCCATCTTCCCATCAATTTTAACCATCTTCCCTGTCCCTGCTGAAGAAAAGCAAAGAAATGGCTTTCTTCTTGCCACTCTTCCATAAAGGCCAGATTTGTGCAATACACGACTGATTGTTGTCCTATGGACAGAGTCTCCTACCTCAGCTGTAGATCTCTGCAGTTCATCCAGAGTGATCATGGGCCTCTTGGCTGCATCTCTGATCAGTCTTCTCCTTGTATGAGCTGAAAGTTTAGAGGGACGGCCAGGTCTTGGTAGATTTGCAGTGGTCTGATACTCCTTCCATTTCAATATTATCGCTTGCACAGTGCTCCTTGGGATGTTTAAAGCTTGGGAAATCTTTTTGTATCCAAATCCGGCTTTAAACTTCTTCACAACAGTATCTCGGACCTGCCTGGTGTGTTCCTTGTTCTTCCTGATGCTCTCTGCGCTTTTAATGGACCTCTGAGACTATCACAGTGCAGGTGCATTTATACGGAGACTTGATTAAACACAGGTGGATTGTATTTATCATCATTAGTCATTTAGGTCAACATTGGATCATTCAGAGATCCTCACTGAACTTCTGGAGAGAGTTTGCTGCACTCAAAGTAAAGGGGCTGAATAATTTTGCACGCCCAATTTTTCAGTTTTCGATTTGTTAAAAAAGTTTGAAATATCCAATATATGTCGTTCCACTTCATGATTGTGTCCCACTTGTTGTTGATTCTTCACAAAAAAATACAGTTTTATATCTTTATGTTTGAAGCCTGAAATGTGGCAAAAGGTCGCAAAGTTCAAGGGGGCCGAATACTTTCGCAAGGCACTGTAAATTGATGAAGCACAATTTCTTCAACATCAATGTCAACTTGTTTTGACATCACATTGTTGTTTTTATTTGTATAGATTATGTATTTGGGATATTTTCAGTGTATTTTAGATGTTTTCAGACTATGCAATATATATATTTTTTTATTATGCACTAAAATGACAAAAGGTTAACTTAAGTTAACTGAATAACTCTAATATCCCTAATTATTATATATTATTGTTTTGTCTCTCTTCTCTCTCAGGGTGACAGGGGGATGCTGGGAAAGAAGGGACTGAAGGGACAGAAGGGCGAACAAGGCCCCCCTGGACTGGACCAGCCCTGTCCTGTGGTATGACACTTCATCCTGTCTCCTCTCCACTCACTCTTTACTCTAACACTGCCTTTTCATTCAAGGGCAAACCTTTCTTTCTCTAAATAACACAATTATTAGGTTTCATTGGAGTGTAGATATTTATAGGTATATGAGATGTTTACATAATGGCAATGTTTATATATGACTGAGATGTTTGTATGACTGAGGTCAGGACTTGAGTAAGTGGCTATAGACAGACAGTATACACAGTACTGTATCAATTGAATGAAGGAGTGACCTTTTCGGAATGGCTCTTGCTGACAGGGCACCAATGGGGGTGGAGAACACCCTGGGGAGGCGGGGCAACCCTCAGGCGCCCCTTGCCCCCTGGTATAGTATTTCTGCTTTCTGTCTTTCTGTCCTCCACCCCTCATTAACCCCATCCCCTGTCTGTCTTCCTGCTTTCTGTGATGCAGTGGAAGCCATACTTAGCCCCCCCACTCCCTAGTTAGACATACTTTCACTCCCTAGTTAGACATACTTAGCCCCCCCCCCCCCCTTTCACTCCCTAGTTAGACATACTTAGCCCCCCCCCCTTTCACTCCCTAGTTAGACATACTTAGCCCCCCCTTTCACTCCCTAGTTAGACATACTTAGCCCCCCCCCTTTCACTCCCTAGTTAGACATACTTAGCCAGCAACAAACCAGCAAGACACTGGGTCTCCTAATTTGGTAGTCTAATGTTAGCGGCATAACACAATAGTCAGATCCTCAAAACATGATAACCTGGGCCAGCATGTCTACCACTGCAGCAGAGCTACCTGTTCTTTACTGTGCTGAATGTGCTCGTCCCTGCCTGTAGTCTAGCTGAACAGAAACTGTGTTTATACTCTTATCACCGTGGGTGTAGTGTGTAATGTTGTGACATCGGTGTTGTGCTCCTCCTATGTGAAGTAATGTTGTTAGTGTTTTACGATGTTACGTCAGCTACTGAATCACGAGCTGGGATGTCACTGTTTTTAACCACTGTAACATGGTATTAGTTTAATGGATGGTTTGACAGCATGACTGCTGTGTGCTGTTAGATATCCCTCCTCCTAGCCCTATGTTGTTACAGACCATCTGTGTTTATCTGTTGGCGATGCAATACTGCATGCGTTTCTTTTCTGTCCCCAGGGTCGGGATGGATTACCCATACCTGGATGTTGGCATAAGGTTAGTACAGCAACACTACTTCTATGAAGCCCTTTTTGGGTGTTAGGCTGTATTAAGGTATCTGCATACTAGGTTCGGTTTGCTCCTGTGAACATCTGTGCCTCGCTTAGTCCCTTAAAAGGCCTTCTTTTAAAAAACTACAAAAAGCGGGAATAGTACTGTTTTTCCATCTTGAGAAGCCGTAGTCAGTATACACTTCCTCAAAATAGTCAGAATTCATCTAAGATAACTCAAGAAATCTGTCATTCGTTTTGACATTTTTGCTGAAGAGATCTTAGTCGCTCAATTTTACATCTAACTAAGATGTTTGGTGCAGTATTTTTATATGAAAAAATGTGTATGAAAACGAGTCATGTCTCGTTGAATGACAACAAACACTTCATTGAAGAATCCCTACTGTTGACCAATGACCGACGAAGGGGCGCAGACTTCGGCTATCGACTTTGGCTTGCCTCGAGAAAACATTGGTGTGCCGAAAAAACCCTTGCTGAATACCATAAAGAACAAAAACGGCACAAACTGTTGTCATAATGTATGCACAAACTGTTGTCATAATGTATGCACAAACTGTTGTCATAATGTATGCACAAACTGTTGTCATAATGTATGCACAAACTGTTGTCATAATGTATGCACAAACTGTTGTCATAATGTATGCACAAACTGTTGTCATAATGTATGCACAAACTGTTGTCATAATGTATGCACAAACTGTTGTCATAATGTATGCACAAACAGTTGTCATAATGTATGCACAAACTGTTGTCATAATGTATGCACAAACTGTTGTCATAATGTATGCACAAACAGTTTCAGATGGGAACCATTCAGATGCCTTTAGGGGTGTTTAAGAACTTCTATTTCATCTTACATAGTATACGGTGTCATTGTACAGTATTTTTTGCCTGGTAGTGAATGTGTGTCTCTGCTTTTGCTCTTTTTCAGTGATGACTGACCCGGGACATGGGATCTGTACATATCGATATATATTTTTCAAATAAAACTCAAGTGTTGTTTTTTGTTGTTGTTGCCAATTCTAATTTAATATATTGAGTTTTTCGTATTGGAATTTAGATTGTGGGCCTATCACAATCAATATTTTTTTTATTTTTTGCATATGAAAAGAAAACTAGTTTTTTTAGTTTAGAGATTACTTACAAGAAGGATATCATGCACACAAAGAGGGGAGACTGGTGACAAACGGAGAGCGGCAGCAAATGCACTTAACACCTACCGGATGGACAAATGTTGCTGCTTTTATCTATACGGGGAGAAATAAATCATTGATTCTGACTAACAGGCTCACTAGTGTTCCTATATTGGAGTGTACAACTCAGCCTGCACCTTGCCCCATCACTCCTGTGATCGCTGTTTGCTTTGAAAGGACCAGTCCTCACGGCAGGGACCCAATGCCAAGGTGCCTATCCCAACCTTAGGAGAGAGGTATGGGGAGGCACAGAGGATGGCCCTCACAGTGGAATAGGAGCCACACAGACTGACTGCGCTGGACAGAGACAGATGGCTACACCAGCATGGAGGAAATATGTCTTTCACTCTTCAGCTGCAATCCTAACTGGTACTGGAGGGACTGGATTCAAACACCAGATCCCTCACAACAAATTACAGACACACACTAGCTTAGATGAACGGATTTATTTCAAGTAGTTCTAAATCCCTTAGCAGTGTGTTATCCATTACATGAGGTTGTGTGTTTTTGTCATGTGTGCAAAAACGAATCAGATCTGAAATGAACACATTTTTTAATACCATGATGTTTCGATGGCTTTTTAGATTTAACCTTTGTCTGTAGTCGTTTTCTTAAATGTGTTTAATGTTTAGATCAATATTGGTTTAAAATGTTTTAGAATGTTTATAATGGTTTCAAAGTTGTTGCATCAAATCATTCCTCTGAGTGCTCTAACCAGTTAATTGACACAGAACACTGTAAAACTTTGTAGATAAATATAATGAGATATTCCTGTGTGTAGGTTTTGTGGAAATTCCTTGGATCTGTCTTATATTCAAGTTATATACATTTTCATTTCATACATCGCCCCTGAAAAAGTTAGAGCTATTCAAACAGTCAGATTTAGATTTTCATGTCAAATGAATGATAGCAAGCCTAAAAAAGGGCCAGGACTTTTTACATCTGACATCAAGGTAGAAATAAAATACATATTTTCAAACCTACCAGGTGGGCTTATTGGGCTAATTATTGTTTGTTCTAGATACATGCAGTATTTAAGTTGTCGGTCATATTAAATACTATTTCAAATGGACATTGTTGTCTTTTTAATTATGAAGTTTGAGTTGTATTTTTTTAATCTACTGTTGGTGGTAAGGTCATAGGCGTTCATGGCCTACTTCAATTGATGCTATAAGAAGCTAACTCATTTGTTTTAGATATATAACTACGGAATACATATCAGGAACATCCTAAAAGACTTGCCTAGTTAAATAAAGGTTAACTAAAAAAGAGTCACACCTCAGACATCACCCCTTTAGTAGGTTGTAGCCACCGCAAACTATAGCCTGGAGCTCCTGTACTTCAGGATAGTGGGGTCCACAGTGCCGGAACAGTCAGTCTTCTGGCCCTGGAGATCACAGAGAGAGATGCACCTGGACAACCACTATAGGAGGGAAAGAGGGGGAGGACAATGGAAGAGAGATGGTGGGGAGTGAGGCGATACAGAGAGAGATGGACCTGGACAACCACTATGGGAGGGGACGTGGGGATCACAGAGAGAGATGCACCTGGACAACCACTATGGGAGGGAGAGGGGGAGGACAATGGAAGAGAGATGGTGGGAGGCGATAAGGGGACGTGGGGATCACAGAGAGATGACCTGCACCTGGACAACCACTATGGGAGGGAGAGAGGGGAGGACAATGGAAGAGAGATGGTGGGAGGCGATAAGGGGATGTGGGGATCAGAGAGAGATGGACCTGGACAACCACTATGGGAGGGAGAGGGGGAGGACAATGGAAGAGAGATGGTGGGAGGCGATAAGGGGACGTGGGGATCAGAGAGAGAGATGCACCTGGACAACCACTATGGGAGGGAGAGAGGGGGAGGACAATGGAAGAGAGATGGTGGGAGGCGATAAGGGGACGTGGGGATCACAGAGAGAGATGCACCTGGACAACCACTATGGGAGGGAGAGAGGGGGAGGACAATGGAAGAGAGATGGTGGGAGGCGATAAGGGGATGTGGGGAGATGGGGAAGGGGACAGAGAGAGAGATGGACCTGGACAACCACTATGGGAGGGAGAGGGGGAGGACAATGGAAGAGAGATGGTGGGAGGCGATAAGGGGACGTGGGGATCACAGAGAGAGATGCACCTGGACAACCACTATGGGAGGGAGAGAGGGGGAGGACAATGGAAGAGAGATGGTGGGAGGCGATAAGGGGATGTGGGGATCAGAGAGAGAGATGGACCTGGACAACCACTATGGGAGGGAGAGGGGGAGGACAATGGAAGAGAGATGGTGGGAGGCGATAAGGGGACGTGGGGATCAGAGAGAGAGATGGACCTGGACAACCACTATGGGAGGGAGAGAGGGGGAGGACAATGGAAGAGAGATGGTGGGAGGCGATAAGGGGACGTGGGGATCAGAGAGAGAGATGGACCTGGACAACCACTATGGGAGGGAGAGGGGGAGGACAATGGAAGAGAGATGGTGGGAGGCGATAAGGGGACCTGGAGATCACAGAGATGGTGAAGTGGAGCCAGAAACAGGAAAAGGGTATAGTACGGAGGGGGAAAAAGAGACGGGGACGAGATTGTTTCACCTACAGCAATAAAGCTATACAAATTATGAGAGATCAATTTGAGGAGTATCATAATTATTCACTTTTTCTTTCTAATATAAAAAACTATTTGGCACAAATTGTTGATAAACAGTTACAGTTGAAGTCGGAAGTTTACATACACCTTAGCTAAATACATTTAAACTCAGTTTTTCACAATTCCAGACATTTAATCCAAGTAACAATTCCCAGTCTTAGGTCAGTTAGGATCACCACTTTATTTTAAGAATGAAATGTCAGAATAATAGTTGAGAGAATTCTTTATTTCAGCTTTTATTTCTTTATCACATTCCCAGTGGGTCACAAGTTTACATATACTCAATTAGTATTTGGTAGCATTGCCTTTGAATTGTTTAACTTGGGTCAAATGTTTCAGGTAGCCTTCCACAAGCTTCCCACAATAAGTTGGGTGAATTTTGGCCCATTCCTCCTGACAGAGCTGGTGTAACTGAGTCAGGTTTGTAGGCCTCCTTGCTCGCACACGCTTTTTCAGGTCTGCCCAGCAATCTTCTATAGGATGAGGTCTTCAGTTCTGCCAACAAGTTTTCTATAGAATGAGGTCAGGGCTTTGTGATGGCTTCTCCAATACCGTGACATTGTTGTCCTTAAGCCATTTTGCCACAACTTTGGAAGTGTGCTTGGGGTCATTGTCCATTTGGAAGACCCATTTGCGACCAAGTTTTAACTTCCTGACTGATGTCTTGAGATGTTGCTTCATTATATCCACATAATTTTCCTGCCTCACCATTTTGTGAAGTGCACCAGTCTCTCCTGCAGCAAAACACCCCCACAACATGATGCTGCCACCCCCATGGAAAAATGACTTGTGTCATGCACAAAGTAGATGTCCTAACCGACTTGCCAAAACTATAGTTTGTTAACAATAAATTTTTGGAGTGGTTGAAAAACGAGTTTAATTGACTCCAACCTAAGTATGTAAACTTCCCACTTCATCTGTATATTCACAAACACAAAATGAGTAGCTATGGAACTTCGCACCCATAATGGAGTGTTTTTTTGTGATGCATGTGCTTGGCATGTTAGTCACCACACACAGGTACACACCAACAAACACATGCAAGGATTTATATGATGTGAATGTAAACCTTCAAGATGCTTATTAAGTTAGCCTTATTGAGGTCAACATAAAACACCATGGCCTTTTCTCAATTAGATTTACTCAACTCCTGCATCCTCTTCCTCCTCCTCCGCCCTCTCCAGCCTCCTTTTGAAAAAAGTACAAGTTAATCGAGGAGAGGCAGCGAGGAGAAGGAACGTGGACCAAATTGTGCTTTTATTAAATGAGAACTCCATCTCCACTCACACATCATCAGGTAAATCACTTCTTCAGGGGGAGGATGCCAAAATAAATGTGTAAAGTGATAATTACAGTAGTTGTACAATACATTTTATAGATACAAGGATACGTAATATATTGTTTTTAAATGTGTGCATGCTTTTCTCTGACAATACAGCAGCTGATTCAAAGGGTGGGGTAAACATCAATCTTCTCTGTAGGATACACTTGTGATTCCTCATCAAAAGGAGGCCATCAAGGAGGGGAGGACCATCTTCCATTTTCCTACTAATGAATTGACACTGTCCTCAACCACTCGGGCACCGATGACGTGGTTGTCGATTAAGGAAGCTCCCCGCACATCTGATTCAGAGGAGTTGGGTTACATGCAGGAAGACACATTTCAGTTGAAGGGCATTCAGTTGCACAACTGACTAGGTATCCCCTTTCCCCTTTCTCACTTATCAATTTCAGGGTCACAGAGGAGAGAGGACGGAGGACTGAGGAGCGAGGACAGACTTTGCCCAAACTCGAAAAGACCCATTTAAGTGTTAGGTTCCTTCTGAGAAACCTGAAGTTTGCAGTCACATGATCAATAATTGACATAATAAAAAAATGGTGCTACAATCTCTTGCTTCTTTAAGGAGGCTTAATTATATGATCAAATAGGATTACTGAATTTAGCAGATAATAGAAGACACTACCAGCGGTGTAGGCATGTTTGGGCCCGGGTGGACATAGGCCCACCCACTGGGGAGCCAGGCCCTGCCAGGCCCACCCAATCAGATTGAGCAAAAACAAAAAAAGAACATTTTTATTGCAAAAATACTCCTCAGTGACCCCAACCCCCCCGTTGGCCCATTCAAATTTCTGCAGGCCCACCCACCAATGAATTTCTTGCTACACCCCTGGCTACTTACTGGTCCTCGTTCCTCTAGTGCTCTAAGAACATCCTCTGTATGATACTGCTCCCTGTAGGGACCACTGAAGAAACACTATGAAGAAACACACGAAACCAGGGTCGCCTTTCTTTCCAACTGTTTCTTTTTATATTTGCAATAGCCAAGTGAATTTACAGTATTTGCACAATCAATTACAGTTCTTTAATACATTTGTTTTGGATAATTATATCACAGACTGAACTGTGAAAGTGCAACAATTGAAAAGTAAAAAATATAAAACATTATACACAATACAATAAAAACTCTTGGTGTCAGAGTCCAGGGACAGGTGGGATGTTACAAGGTAGGAGCTTTATTCTTACTGCCCAAGAATCTGCCTCTTCTCTATCTCTCCTCCCCACCCCTGTACATTTTTCTAATAGTTAAAAACTTCAATATTTACATAACATGTCAGGAATTAATTGGACAGTGCTCCTTATAATATAGCTGTAAAATATAGTCAATGTCCTTAAATCAAATCAATCACACAATAAAATGTAATGGTTTTTACTTTTTACAGTTCTGTCAACATATCCATAAACACAAAGCATCAAACAATAAAAACTAGGATATATTTTAAGAAAATAAAAAAATATAATAATGGAGGCTTTTAATTCACAAACATAAGTTTACAAACAAAAAGCTAAAATATCAATAAATATCAATCCCTTTAAAATATGGTCCATTTGGCTGGCTGGACTATAACAATGTGCAAAATGGCAGCCAGGAAGTAGTCACGTGTCGAGTGCATGTTTTCTTTTCTCTTGCGCCAGAATTTTGTGGCTCGCACACATATACCACGAGAGTGGTCATTTTGACATCTTCCATGTGGATTATTTACAATTTGTACATTTTGGTAAACACTACCAACAATACACTGTTCTTTACATTTTTACATGTACATTTTGGGAAACACTACCAACAATACACTGTTCTTTACATTTTTACATGTACATTTTGGGAAACACTACCAACAATACACTGTTCTTTACATTTTTACATGTACATTTTGGGAAACACTACCAACAATACACTGTTCTTTACATTTTTACATGTACATTTTGGGAAACACTACCAACAATACACTGTTCTTTACATTTTTACATGTACATTTTGGTACATTTTGAAACACTACCAACAATACACTGTTCTTTACATTTTTACATGTACATTTTGGGTAAACACTACCAACAATACACTGTTCTTTACATTTTTACATGTACATTTTTACATGGGAAACACTACCAACAATACACTGTTCTTTACATTTTTACATGTACATTTTGGGAAACACTACCAACAATACACTGTTCTTTACATTTTTACATGTACATTTTGGGAAACACTACCAACAATACACTGTTCTTTACATTTTTACATGTACATTTTGGTAAACACTACCAACAATACACTGTTCTTTACATTTTTACATGTACATTTTGGGAAACACTACCAACAATACACTGTTCTTTACATTTTTACATGTACATTTTGGTAAACACTACCAACAATACACTGTTCTTTACATTTTTACATGTACATTTTGGGAAACACTACCAACAATACACTGTTCTTTACATTTTTACATGTACATTTTGGGAAACACTACCAACAATACACTGTTCTTTACATTTTTACATGTTCTTTACATTTTTACATGGGAAACACTACCAACAATACACTGTTCTTTACATTTTTACATGTACATTTTGGTAAACACTACCAACAATACACTGTTCTTTACATTTTTACATGTACATTTTTCCTAACATTTTGGTAAACACTACCAACAATACACTGTTCTACATGTACATTTTGGTACATGATCCATTTTGGGAAACACTACCAACAATACACTGTTCTTTACATTTTTACATGTAACATGAATACTTTCCCTAAAGGAACATTGTTAACAGACATTTGTCCCACAATATACAGAGTACAGTGATAGTCTTCTACACTCATGCTGGGTCATGGCCATTTTGAACAGGGTGTCTCATACTCCAACAATGTTCTAGCTCAAACACAGTTCTGAGAATAAAAATTGATCAAATTCACAAAGAAGTGTTTTTAAAATCAGACATGCATTAATTCCTTTCTTCAGCACCATGTCGATGATGGCACGTGCCTTGTCTGCCCTCTCAGCTATCACATTCACGGAGTCTTTTTTGTAGTCATTGACCACTTTCTTCTGCAGCAGCCCATCTAGGAGACGTTTAATAGTAGGTTCTGACACATTTTCCACAAACTTTGAACGCAGCTGCTCCACAGCACTGACCTCCAGCCCACCAATCAACACAGTATCTGGGTGGGGAGGGCGGCAGGGAAAAGTAAGAGATACATTTGCCAAACGTGTGAGATGGAAAATACCTTCTACATTTACGTGTAGATAAGTCCAATATATATTACGTTCACACTGTAAAGGGGCTGGTAGTTTCATTCATCAGAGTGTGATAGCAATTGTTTTCACGGTCTGAAACAATTTATACTAAACAAAAATATAAACACAACATATAAATTGTTGGTCCCATGTTTCATGAAAATCAAAAGAAATCACAGCAATGTTCCCTATTTTGGCCACAAATTTGTTTACATTCCATGTTAGTGACCATTTCTCCTTTGCCAAGATAATCCATCCACCTGACAGGTGTGGCATATCAAGAAGCTGATTAAACAACATTATCATTACACAGGAGCACCTTGTGCTGGGGACAATAAAAGGCCACTTTAAAATATGTAGTTTTGTCACACAGCACAATGCCACAGACGTCTCAAGTTTTGAGGGAGTGTGCAATTGGCATGCTGACTGCAGAAATGTCCACCAGAGCTGTTGCCAGAGAATTTAATGTTAATTTCTATATTATGGCCTAATTCATTTATTTCAATTGACTGATTTCCTTATATGAACTGTAACTCAGTAAAATCTTAGACATGGTTGCAAGTTACATTTATATTTTTGTTCAGTATAGTTCAATTGCTTGGGAAGTTTACTCTCATGACCTCTACAAGCCAAAATGTTGAATTAAGTTACATTTGGTCCTTATGATTCTCAATTTTTGAAAAAATATCCACAGGAAAGTATTATTAAATAGACTTTCCAAATGTGGGTCTGCTGCAGACCCTCTTCCTCCTCTCTTTCAAAATAAAGGTCCCCACAAGTTATCCCTTGCTTGGCATGTGGAGGACTATT
The DNA here is from genome assembly GCF_036934945.1 of Oncorhynchus masou masou. Classification (NCBI taxonomy): domain Eukaryota; kingdom Metazoa; phylum Chordata; class Actinopteri; order Salmoniformes; family Salmonidae; genus Oncorhynchus; species Oncorhynchus masou. Next base: position 11,657,175 of record NC_088219.1, on the reverse strand, counting down.
ATTTTGCCATGAGGTGTAGAAACACTTGCAGCAGACCCATGTCTGCAAAGTCTGTTTTAATAATACATTCCCTTGGAAAGTTTGTTTAAAATTCAGAGTTATAAGGAACAATACCCCGGACAATCAGAGTAAGCTAAAAATTGAATTGTATTTAAAAAGACCCACTCCAGCCTCCATAGCACCTTATTTATTACCTGATTTACTTAACAAAAGGTGCATTTCAGCAGCTGGTGAAAGTCTTCTCAATAAAAGTGGGGGCAATGACATGCTGAAGGGATTTGATAAAGCTGCCCCAGGTTGCACCGGGCAAAGCCAGTGAGGAAGGCGCACCCTGCTCATATCAAAAAGTAATCATCACCACTCGTCATATTGTCAACAAGGCAGCATAATACATCATTCAGAAACATACACTATCTCTTTTCCATGAACTACACTACATGACCAAAAGTATGTGGACACCTGCTTGACAAACATCTCAAAAATCATGGGCATTAATATGGAGTTGGTCCCCCCCTTTGCTGCTATAACAGCCTCCACTCCTCTGGGAAGTCATTCTACTAGATGTTGGAACATTGCTGAGGGGACTTGCTTCCATTCAGCTACAAAAACATTAGTGAGGTCAGGCATTGATGTTGGGCGATTAGGCCTGGCTCGCAGTCAGCGTTTCAATTCATCTCAAAGGTGTTCGATTGGGTTTTCCTGGCATATGCCAAACCCAGATTTGTTCGTCGGACTGCCAGATGGTGAAGCGTGATTCATAACTTCAGAGAACGCGTTTCCACTGTTCCAGAGGCCAATGGCAGCGAGCTTTACACCCCTCCAGCCGACACTTGGCATTACACATGTTGATCTTAGGCTTGTGTGTGGCTGCTCGGCCATTAAAACCCATTTCATGAAGCTCCCAAGGAATAGTGATTGTGCTGATGTTGCTTCCAGAGGCCGTTTGGAACTCGGTAGTGAGTGTTGAAACCGAGAACAGGCCATTTTTACGCGCTATGTGCTTCAGCACTCGGCAGTTGCGTTCTGTGAGCTTGTGTGGCTGAGCCATTGTTGCTCCTAAATGTTTCCACTAACAGGGTAGAAATTTGACAAACTGACTTGGTGTGACATGCTATGACGCTGTCACGTTGAAAGTCACTGAGCTCTTCAGTAATACCATTCTACTGCCAATGTTTGTCTATGGAGATTGCATGGCTGTGTGCTGAATTTGTACACCTCTCAGCAACAGGTGTGGCTGAAATAGCCAAATTCATTCATTTGAAGGCTGGTCAACATACTTTTGTATATATAGTGTATATGTTAGAGTTTTCAAACTAGTTTTCATTGGGAAGGCAGATAAAGCCTTTTTATCAAAAGCACTTTTCACTTTTGCATGTGAAAAAACAGAATCCTACTCATTACTCCAAGTGCTTAAAGGGGAATAACGGCACATTTCAAAAATGTGTATAAATTTCTAATGGATGGTTCGAAATGTACAGAATGGGGACCTGGAGGAAAATGGAGGAGGGTCATGCTTTTTCAATTTCAGTCAAGGGGAAGGTTTCGTTATTTTTTTAGCTAGTCCAGGGGAGAGTCATGTAATTTGTAATTGATGACATTTTAGTATTAGTTGCTTATTTGGCTAAATATACAGTTCCAGTCAAAAGTTTGGACACAGCTACTCATTCAAGGGTTTTTCTTTATTTTGACTATTTCTACATTGTATATACAGTACCAGACCTTGTTCTTTATCTGTACTATTTTCTACATTTCCCAAATAAACGCTTCACAGAGTTCAAGTAACAAACACATCTCAACAACAACTCTGTGAATCAGGCCTTCAGAGGAGACTGTGTAAATCAGGCCTTCATGGTCAAATTGCATCGGGCAAATATCGACATTTGCCCGATGCCACCCCTCATCTCTGACTCTCCTGGGTCCCAACATCTATTGCCCCTATAGGTAACTTATTGTGGTCTCACTCACATGATCTATAGGCTACAGGCTAGGCTATATGAAGTGCATGCTCGGAGGAGCAAAGAGTTATATTTCTAAGACAATATACTTCCTTCTCAAGTCTTTTGCGCTGCTGGGATGGTGTGAATAAAACTAGGCTGCATTACACACTGCAATGGATATTCCAACCTGAGCCCCGGCCTGCTCCGCTGTTGCTGATCAAAACTTTTGGTTGTGCTGCTGTGTAGGCCTGCGGTGTCAGTTCAGGAGACTCTAAGGCTTCTTCCCCTACATGTTTTTTTTAGGCCTAATCCAAAAATGTCATATCCGGTGTGCAGACTAGCCTATGTCTGTCTGTCAAAGTGAGCACCTCTCTCACTTTGGTAGAGCTAACGCGAGCTACGTCACCAGGTTATACAGTGCCCCACACACTGCAGCGCTGGATAGAACTTTGTGGAATAACGGAAAAATATATGTTCTGTCACAGCAGAAATACTACATTTGATTGTGAGATATGAGATATACATTTTCTGTGATGAATTTGGGTTGCGGAACATTTTTCACCCAGTGCAAACTCCACCCTCCCGGGCACCCCGGACAGCATGATCATGATTGAATCTCCTCAATGGATCACCCTTCAGACCAACCCCTGCAAACTCCTTGAATGGCGAGCTCCTTGAAATTCACAGTCGTGTGTAAAAAATATTGCTCAAAACTGTTACCTTTTTTTTTAACAACCTATTTGTAAGCAATGCTGGTTAGTGTCATTACACCAGCGTCACTAAAAGTGGTTAAGGGGCTGGATGGGTTTAAAGAATAATTTACCTATTAGTGGTACATCACACATCCATACCTCCTCATCCACACTCTTCAGGAGTCGTAGCTCCACATCCTCTGTGTCTGATCCAAGGAGCACCTGGAAGGTGGGGTGGTAGTTGGGGCCGTAGTCACGGCGACACATTTCTGTCTGAAACACAGCACATGTAGAGTCAACGTCAACACTCCATCCGGAGCCTTGAAATGTCAAAATTGCTCAAACTAGCATTCAGCACAGCTCACATTTTCAAAAAACATTTTATCGTGTCAACTTGGTATGATCAATGTCACATTCAATGGGGGTTTCACAAATACATGATGATCTAAGACATTTATGGAAACATTTATTGTACCAAAGGTTGTATCTTATTTTTCTCAGTAGAATCACAGCAGAGTTTGTATGTTTCCCCACAGGTGAGCAGGCAGTTGGAGGGCATCCGCATGTAGTTGTACGCCTGCTGGAGCTTTTCTACCTGTAATAGAATAGGAGCTGATTATAAATAAGGTCCTCCGATTATCAGAGGAGAGTCCCGTGTGGCTCATTTAATTCCCACTGGGGACCAGTATGAAAATGGATGGTCTCACTAACTGTAAGTGGCTCTGGATAAGAGCGTCTGCTAAATGACGAAAATGTCAAATGAGAGCCAACTGACACGAGTGCCTAAAGTCAGATCCATTTTAACAAAGAAAGTGAATCTAAGTTTATGAGTTTGAGTTTATACCTCATTGACCAGCACATTCTTTGGAAGTAAATGCACATTCAGAGTTGGCTTGCAGAAGTGAGGTTTGTGGAACAGCAGTACTTGTCCTTCCACTGAGGAAGAAAAGGCCCCATAAGGAGAGGTCTGTGATGTCTACCACCGCATGTGAGTCAGTCACCGTCAACGGCTGTAAAACCTCCACACTGTCACCAGTAACATGGACCACAGATAAGGAGTCCAAGCCTTCCCCTGCAACAGAGAAAACAGTCATTAATGTACTGTGTATTGATTGTGTAACAGGTTGAATATTGCCCTGCTACTAGCAGTGGAGGCCCCTCAGAAGTGAAGGGGAGGACCATCCTCCTCAGTAAAATTTCATACAAATAAAAACAGTGAAACATTTAAAAAGTTATCCTTTTTTAGATAAAACTATACTAAATATATACATATATCACCAAATAATTGATTAAAATATACTGTTTGCAATGAAGGTCTACAGTAACTTCAACAGCACTGTCTGGGGTAGCACCATGGTGTAGCCGGAGGACAGCTAGCTTCCATCCTCCTCTGGCTACATTGACTTCAATACAAAACCTAGGAGGTTCATAGGCCTCACCACCTTCCATAGACAAACATGGTAATTATGAACACTTCCGGAGGAC